>NW_019212886.1:0-92567 GCF_000938715.1 Lachancea lanzarotensis
AAGCTCCATGGGCCCTTCCTGATAGGTGCTGAGCTTATAAGGTAGCATGCGAATAAGCATGAAGAGGAAGTCAGAAGTGCTGAGGTCCTCAAGAACGTGAATGAGAATCGTACGCAAATGATGCGCCTTTTCAGAGATTTTCATCCCCTTTCCCAGCTCCTCCATGAGTAGAGCGGACGACACACTCGGCTTGTTCAAGACAACACCCGACACAGACAACTTATCCAAGTGCACAAGAACAAACAACAAAGGTGCAACATCCCGACTGTAGTGCTCAATTGTCGCCGGTTCGAGTCTTGTGAGCGCAGCAGATCCAACACCAGGGTTATGAAACGAGGGACGCATCAAGATTTTTGGGTTGCACGCCAACGCCGTAGCATGGCAGTGNACGCCAACGCCTCGTCATGACAATACTTGAACAACGCATGCACCTCAGTGTAGTACAGATTCTTGTCAAAGGAAAACTTGCCAAGAATTACCAAGTCACTTTCCCCAAACTTCATCACGTCCACGCCCATAAGTTTGAATATCGCAGAGTTGTCTTTTCCACTGTAAACAGCGGCAGGCTCAATAATGGCATCGGAATCGAGAAGAGGTACTTTGTCACGTTATGGAATGACGCGTAGCTTTCGGCATTACGCAAATCCTTGACACTAGTCCTACCAGATCTAACGACTTTTATGACATCCCCACTTTTATAGAACTCTCGCTCTTCTGTATCGGCAAAATCAAATAGCAGTTTAGAGGATGACGGGAAACGATCGTCCTTGCTTCGCCAGTAGGCAACTAACGTTCGAGGGGACCTCTTTTATATAATGAAAAAGTACGAAGGCGAAACTGGCGTAATTTGCCGCCCAGATGGTGTAGCCGGGGATATAATGCCTGACCGACGCCAACGAGACGTCATTTGTGAGTATCTCGCAACGCAAATGAATGATCTGCCCTGGCCAGCGTGTAATACTTTACGTCTATTCATTGGCACTATATCTATACTTATAGTAACGAAATACTGAATTTTGTTTTTAAAGGGAGATTGCAGGTTTGTGTTCTTTTCCATTGATCCATCACAGGTCTTCTCATTTTGTCTCAATGTTCATCACTTTGTTTAAAATATGAAAATGATCATGTGCTCGTAGTACACATGCCTCCCTCAGGTTACACCACGTGGTATGGATGTATTCGCTCATGTACTACCGACATATCTCGTGCATCATGCATATGCAATATGTACATCATAATAGTCTCGTGATCTTAGTCACAGGACCAGTTTTGTCAACGGATCAATTCGGATCACAAACTGGAACCCGGTCTTCGAGATATGGGTACTTAGATTGGTATCATTGTGAACGTATCAGGTTAGCCCGGGTATTGCATTTATAATGCCTCTTACTAGTTTCGAAGGGAGGAAAGGGCGTGCGTCTCGACTCGTTTAGGAGGTGGTGCGAATATGAAATGTCGATGACATGAAGTGACTAAATTACAAAGTAGCGTTCCAAGATGTGAGAATGAACAGACGCATCTTGGAGAATTACACCGAGATATACCTCCGGCGTATGGCTGAGTCCTATCTCCATGATCTTCAAACGCTCGTTCGCATCAGCCTCTGAGCTTCTTGTACGTACGGTTGAGCATCTTTGAGCCAGCTATGGGATCCGGATCTCAAAGCCTCATGAAGCGATAATCGTTGAACTCCAGAAAGTACACCTTTGCTGTAGAATGCCTAAGACTCAGACCAACAGAGTATATAAGAAAACGGTTGAGAAAATCCACTCAAAGAAACTTGAACGATCTACATGCCATGGCCGATATCTGAGGATATGTAACGTACTTTGAGTGGCTCATGGTATACCCTTTTACATAAAGAAGTGGAAAGGCGCTGTCATATTGGTCGACCGGTGAATAAAGACATAGGCCTGGTTCATAACAATGCAAACCGAGTGGGTTCCGCTTTCAAAACATAAGCGCATTGGTATTGGCGCTATCGAACACCTGTATTTGGCCTGTCGCGAGGATGTGCCTTTTCAACGGCATTAGCAAACCTAACAACATCCGTTCATCGCTTATAGGCGGCTTTTTTCGGCCGCATGTCGAAAATGCCATCTTTTATTATTAGCCATCCCTTAAGCTCTCTCTAGGACGGACGTAAAAAGGAGTTTAACAGAGCTGGAACGGATTGGAACGAGATAGCCATTAATGTCTCGGATTTGCGATCTTCCGTTTTCCAATGGTGTCAAGGATTGATATAAAGACCTTCCATCAAGCATATCGTAGCCTTTGGATCGAAATGTTGCCTATGTTATCCAATACGTTTATCGGTACCGCACCAACAATAAAGGTTCTAACTCACCCGAATCTAAAATTCAACTACTCAGCAAATAATCTGGATACCGAATCAAATGTCTTTCCCTTCGTCTTTACCTTTTCTCTCCGTCCGCGAGGCAATCACTGATGCAGTGTACCGCGGTGTTCTGGGTCTTGATACAGCCGATGTTGCCTTGTTTGACTCTGCCTTTCACGAGAATGCGACTTTGAATTGAATGGAAATGTTATGAACGGCCTTGCTGCCATCCACTCTAACTGCTATGACAACATTTCCAAACTCGACACCACTCATTTTCTGAGCAATATCCGTGTCAATGTACTGGAAACTTCCGAGGCCAAGGCAACCGTGACGGCATCGGCTCTTGCGCAACACTACCGTCCAGGCCAGGGGAGCGAGCCCGACGCGCCTCACCTGATGACCGGCAGTCTTTACTTCATGGACGTGGAAAAGAATGCCAAAGATGGCTTATGGAAGATCAACAGCTGGAAGGTGAAGTTGATCTGGAGAGAGAGTGATTGGAGCATAGTGTCGCAAGCCTAGATGTTGCGGTGAAGGAAAAAGATTGATGTCGTGCAGAAGAACCTGTATCTTCAGATGCAATTCACTTCTTTAGTTTTTGTTGTGCGCGCGGGAACTCTTTTTTGGAATTTTCCGTGGTCAAACACTGTTAAACTTTAAAGAATTAACCGAAACTCTCATTTTCATTCGAAAGGTAGAACTTCTATTTCTTTGTTTCAAATCATGAGACTATTTACGGTAGCTCTCAGAAAAGAGTCAGTTCTGCTGAAATGTTAAGATTAGTTGTCCGAAATTGCCAAACTTGTGAATTCTCTGCCCATCAATATATGTGCCCGAAACAATCATGAGAATAGGTAAAGGGTTTTCGGACTTTGCTTTCTATTCCCAATAACATCATGGAGCGAAGCGCTGCCGAATCATCATTCTTAATCTCAGGTCCCTGCGTCCGTACTCGTGAGTTTCCAGGAATCAATGTACAAATATCCAATCTAAGGACTGTATTTTTCTCCGCAACGGACGAAATTTCAAATTCATCGTCGAATTCGAATCAAGTTTCAACAAACGTAGAATATCTTTCACATTTTTTGTGTCGAACGTTACAATATCAACTTCGATAGAAAACTAGTGTCAGAATTTCATTAAATCATAAGCGCAGACGGGTAAAGTTTGCGATAAAACTCCATCGTCCGTCAAATTTAATTATTCGATCCGCATAGGATTCACAACTGATGGTACTAGCGAATTTGCGGGCCGGATCTGTGATTCGTCCCCAGTCCTGGTATGAAATGGAGAGTCCGTGATCCAGCAGAAAACAAATAAGTATAGCGTGAAATAGCTCAATTCGCCAACGTTGTAATCGTACAGGTTGAAAATTTTGTTCATTAAGGTAGTAATATTTCCAGGCTTTTCGATGAGACATCATAGGCACTTCCTCCTCAAATCAGGAAATTGAATTGTATAACACGGATAAGTCATCGAAAGACGTACAAGAGCCACCACACGCTATAACAACTACAACGTCATCTTTCCCTAGCTTCTGGCCAAGAGCGCTTTCCAGTAGGATGGTAACAAGATGCAGTGATGCGCCACAAGCCGGCTCGACAACAATACCCGAGTCGTCAGAAAATCTCATACAAGTCTTGATCACATCGTTGTCCTGGAGAACCACAGACTTACTGCCATACTTTTGTGCACTGTCGAATGCAAAAGATGCGATATATGGGGAACCCAAAGAGGAAGCGATACTGGAAATTTCTTCTAATACGATTGGGCTTCCATTTGCCAAAGACTTGGAAAGGACATCGCTTCCTTCAGTTTCAACCGCAACAATTGGGATTGCTTCGGCTAGATTGTATTTTTCTAAACCTTTAATAACACCACTATAAAGGCCTCCACCGCCTACGCTACACACGATGCCCTTTATTTGGGATAAAAATATGTGCTGCTGCTCTAGCTGCTGCAAAATTTCTTCCAAAATAGTGGAGTGTCCTTCCCATATCATTTCATCGTCGAAGGGATGAACATACAAAGTTTCTAAGCCACTTTCCCTTGCCTTTGCCATCACTTCGTCGCGCAGATATTGATCGGCAAGACCCCAGTGTTCTCCGTACACAATTGCCACTGCACCTGCGCTCTTAATCTTCTCAACCATTCTAGGCTTTGCAGTTTTAGGGACAACGACTGTACAGTCAAGCTTCATTGATTTAGCTGCAGTAGCAGCCGCTAGACCTGCGTTTCCTCCAGAGCTGGAGAAAACTGCCAACTTCTTTTCGCTATTTTTCATTAAGTCCTTCTTTTTCTCGGCAATGAGATGACTGATACCTCGAGACTTGAAGCTACCACCCGGATGTAGCATTTCATACTTTATAAAAAATCTGGGTCCATCTTCTGCAGTGGTGAATCGGCGTTGAATTAGAGGCGTCACAGCGTAATTCATCAGGTAATTAGTTCTGTAGGTGAGGATCCCTCTCCTTTGGTTATTTCGAGAACTTCTATATCGAAAAAGATGTTTTGGAAGCGACTCGCCTAATATTTGTTGACATTCACTCAAATTGCAAAAATACCTGCCGATACGAACCAGATGTCAAGTTTTCAAGATGGCGTAAACTGCTATACAAGGCAACGCTGAAATCTGTTATTGCTTTGACTGGAGTAGATGTAGGGCGCTTGGAAGTGTTTTGGCGGAAGAGACACAACAGATCGTTTGCCAATGAAGAAGGTTGTTGCTAATTTAACATTCTTCTCCTACGATTGCGATTGTCGAATGTTGACTCTGAGCCGAGCCCTTAATGGAAATCCATTGTCAATTGTCACATATTCCTCTCAGAGGGTGTTCTGCAACCTAAACCTTTTTCTTCACGCGCTCAAATTTCTAAATCATAAGCTTTATTTATGTGGTACATGCACCCGTGAGAAGCTTGACGTTCCGGAGCTGCATGCCATTCGTTCGTTGCTCGTGTATTTACTCGCAAAAGTACACATTCCTGGCTCGAAATGCGTATAATACAGGCTTTATGGGTATATACAGCCATCCTTCATCACAACAATCAAGTTTGTTTCTGGTTCATCTAAAACGTAAATGTCGTCCAGTGGATTTCCATTCATGAGAAGTATATCGGCAATGAACCCGGGCTTGATCTGGCCCAGCTTGTCTGCCATCCCATTCATCTCACACGGGGTAACGGTAGCGGACAGAAGTATTTCTTGCGTAGAAAGCACTTTATTTCTGATGAAGAACTCTTGAGTTTGGTAACCATTGAGAGACCCTAGTAGGTCTGAACCATAACAGATTTTGACATTGTGTCTCTTGGCAATTGATAGAGCCTCCAAGCCATGCCTTAAAACGCTTAAATTCTTTTCAGCGTTGTCTTTATTCAGGAATGATCCGAATTGGTCCGAGGCTAGTATTTTGTAAGTAACTAGAGTCGGGGTTAAGTAGCAGCCCAGTTCAGACATACGCTTCGCTGTGTCATCGTCTAAAAGATTGCCATGCTCAATGCCTTTCACTCCCAGATTGATACAGTTGTTGATAGCTTCAGGCGTATATGCATGAGCAGTCACATAAGAGTGGTAAGTGTCCGCAACTGCAACAATAGCACTAATTTCATCTTTACAAAACTGCAAGTTAGTGATCTTGTCAGTCGGGGAAGCTACACCTCCACCGGCCATGATTTTAATAAAATCAGCGCCTCTCCGAAACTCTTCTCTGGTCACTTTGTAGCACTCTGGAACGCCATCAGCAACGATTCCCAAGTTATTGATATGACACTCGCAGTCGTCCAGTGCCTCGCCGGGCATGTCGTTTCTACGCATATCACCGTGGCCACCAGTTTGCGAAATTGCATGACCACAGGTAATCAAACGAGGTCCTTTGACACTTCCTTCCTCTACGGCTTTCTTAATGTAACTTTCAGCACCACCGCAATCTCTCAGAGTAGTAAATCCTCTCTTGAGAGCATTTTCCAGGTTGTATCTGACCCTCATTAGAGCAGTACTTTTTGCAGTATCCAGAGTACGCACGAGATCTGTCTCTCCGGGAACAGATGTGACGTGGACATGGTTGTCGAAAAGCCCTGGCATCAAATACTTGCCAGTACCATCTATAACTCTGTAGCCTGCCGTTTCGACGTCGGAAGCGTCGGAATAAACGATATTTGATATAACTCCACCTTCCGTATAAACATATGCATTTTTTCTTACCTGGCCATCAACGACGTCGATCAAATTAGTGTTTTTGAAACAGTATTTTTCAGGCTTGTTTATTCCCCATGGAGTGACTAAATCTTCAAGGTTTTTCCAGTTTCTTTCATTGACATCAATTTCAAATGATTTGGACATAGCTAAAAGAATCACTTTTTACGACGTCCAAAAACCTCGCTATGAATGATTCACTTAGCATTGCCATCTTTTCTTATGCGTTTGTATTCTTATAGCCAAAATTCAAGAGAGTCGGTCGAGGTTAAGTCTTACAGGTTTGTCCTTTTGATCTGTTATCTCATCACAAGTAATTGATAAAATTCGAAGCACATGTAGCTTGCAGGAAAAAAAGAACAATGGCATATTTTCCTATCGTAGTGCCCAACGTCCAACAGAAGAGCGTGGTAGCTAGCTAAGATTGCGGATTTGGCCATCGGCATTAAGAATTAATACTAAGGAAACCTTAGATAAGGGTATCCGACTTGGTGTACACTAATGGGTGTAGTTGAATTGAGCTGAATAACCCCTTTGGGCGTTTATCAGAGGAGATTGTTCAGATTGTCATACTTTGCCAATCAACTTTGTCAACAACGTCAGGTTTCCTAATCTATCCAGCTGCCGATAGTAATCGTGTAACGTCAATTTACAGAAAGTAAGATATACGCTAAGGGTGTACACCCGAGGAAACCGATAAGGTTTACTTCGAGCATTTACTGAATACAACAATGCTTAAGACGCGATGACCTCTACTTCAAGATTGTATATAAGAAGAAGCTCTTTGTTGACTTGTCAGACCTTCCTTACCATTTTTAGTTGGTTCTAGAAGGAACGTGCATAAATAAATCGCAACGATGAAGGAAGAACAAAAGAATCCTATAGATTATGCGCTTGACGAGGTGTCTTCGGAACATGTTGGAGAGATTGAAGCTATAAAGGAGGAAGATATCGACCAATTGGAGTATACTCCCGAGGAAGAGAAAGCGTTACTTCGCAAAATTGATCTTCATGTGTTGCCTCTGATGTGTGGCATCTTCTTTGCGCAATATCTTGATAAGCAGTCTTTGACTTATGCAGCGGTTTTTGGCCTGAAAAAAGACTTGCACATGAAGGCCCATGACTATGCATGGTGTACAACCATTTTTTACCTCGGGCAGTTGGGCTCAACTTTTCTGTTCAGTTACTTGATGACAATCATTCCAAGAGTTCCTCTGACTGGCGCCTGTGTTGTCGTGTGGTCAGTGTGCTGCATGTGTTTAGCAGCTCCAAGCACGAAGGAAGGCTTTTGGGTCGGGAGACTTTTTTTAGGAGTCTTTGAAGCCGTTGTTCAACCTGCATGCGTTTTGATTACCACCTATTGGTACCGAAAGAGGGAGCAGCCTATGAGAGCAGCTTTTTGGATCTCTATGAACGCGATAGCCCAAATTGTCGGAAGTTACTTGATGTACGGTATTGGAAAGACAAACCCTGGAAAACTTGCAGATTGGAGAGTGATGTTCTTAGCCTGTGGGGCCATCTCTTTGGTTGCAGGGTTACTATTCTATTTTCTGGTTCCAATTTCCCCAAGCTCGGCATGGTTTCTTAACGACAGAGAGAAACAAATCGCATCAAAGAGAATTCACGAAGAAAGTGATCGGTTTGCCATCAATAAGTTTTCTGTTGGGCAGCTAAAAGAATGTCTCAAATTTGACTGGCTATTTTACAGTGCCTTTTTATTCGGCTTCTTGATAACAGTGACAAGTGGTCCTATTATTTTCCAGTCGTTGATTCTGGCCGGTTTCGGTTATGATAAATATGATACTATGAAGTACGGATCCCCAGCAGGCGCTATTCAACTTCTTTTCGTGTGGATTGCTGTTTTTGCCGTTAAAGTTTTCCCTAGAGAGCGGTCTGCCATAGCTGGCTGCCTTGTTGCCATTCCATTAACCGGTAGTATTATGGTTCTATCATTGAAGAGGAGCAGTGGGTGGTGGGTGATTGTTGGTTCTTGGTTAGGATCTGTCATCACTTGCATCATGACCGTTTTGTTAAGCCTGGTTGCCAGTAACGTCAGAGGTAATACCAAAAAGTCGCTTTGCTCCAACGCTTTTTTCGTTGGCTATTGTTTAGCGGCAATCATTTACCCACAGTGGTGGCTAGGAACATACCGTGGAGGTCTTATTGTTACCATTATTATGTGGGTTCTTCTCATTGTCTTACTTGTATTTTACAGATTCAAAGCGATTCAAGAAAACAAGAAAAAAGAGAGCGCAAGCTTCGAAGCTGAACAAGTCATTAATGATGATGATTTCACCGACAAGGAGAACGTCCATCACAGATATGTCTATTGATTTGAGTCGCCATGGTTCGATTGCAAAATTTGGTCTCAGTGAGTGTGGAGTTATTTGTTCTTTTTGCCAATTGTAATATACTGTCCGCGTACGACAGACAATCTAAGAACGACATTCAAGGAACTGTGAATGTCTCTTAGGGCGTTGGTCAACGCAATGTGATAGGCTCTCCTTTGTTAAAGGAGCTATTAAATGTGTCTTGAATACATCGGTGAGCAAGGCGTATCTAGTCATTCAGGAAATGTACAAACACCAATGATTTTTCGAAATATCGATCCGATACGCAGTCGGAACATTTAAGGGAGGTATGTCTATTTAGCGCTCACTAAATATTAAGTATTAATGGTTTTTATTTTCAAAGACGTTAGTAGCACCCTCCAAGACTTCAAAAGGGTGGATCTGGGTCTATCTGGAATAGAACATCTGTGATCGCACCGAAAACGAAATTTTACAAATGTCGGGCTCCAATTCTTAGAACTAAATGGTAATACTGAAATGTTGTTCAAGGGTGAGCTCTCACTAGTTTGGCGATCTTTTACGTCAGGAGTTCAGTGCTATTTATTGTCGGAAAGTATCGATTGCACAATGGAATCACAATGAAAGCGAAGATCAATGACAAAATAGTACAGACTGATTTTGGGAACCTTGGTGGTACAATGGAATATCAGCCGACGAACGTACATTATTTAGTCTGCCGCGCACTAAAAGAGGTGATTTAAGCTGGGGACTGACTGCAGACTTGGCGACCAGGCATCAGGTTTGTGAATGGATTGACGAAGTAACTTACACTCGACGCTCGTAAAATGAACCGACCATTGGCAGAAAACAACACGGATGCTGCGGCAATCTCGAAAGGTTCGTCTCAACATGGGCATAAAAAGGTTAATTCCGCTTATCTTCAGGACAGGATGTGCCTTAGTCTGCGGATCCAATGTACTTTTTTTAGCTTCACAGGCCTAAGTGCTGCTCCTGCCGAAGGGGAGTGTACACACCTAGCTTTTCTGTGCCATATCTGGACGGACTCCTGCAGGTACAATGGTCGAGAAGACAAAAATAATTGCGGACTCTTATCCGATAGATCTTGGCTGCAGCAGTTCTGCATATTGTTCATGCACGAGTGCGAAAAAATCAGCCCAACATCTCGATTCACGGCCGGAAACACACGCACGCCCGCTTGGCAATCATGGTGGGAAGTGAAAAGACTAGTGACCCGAAGGTGCAGGGAAGCTATGCAACGTAATTACCCCGGGAACTAGTCGTGCATTGAATGTTGCATTGAATCTTCTCCTTAGTCCTGCCATAGACGTGGGACATAGTGCGAAGACGTGTTTGAGCGGTTTTTGTTTTGGCAAGAAACAACAAGAATGCCATAGAGCCGTGGACAAATACAGATCATCTTCAGTGTATCCGGGAGGTGGGGTACTCACAAGCGGGACAAAGGGCGAGCAACAAGTGCTAAACAATCAATGTCATTATTCGAGGGTATTCTAAAGCGGGACAGAGAGCAGACAACTAGTGGTAAACAGCACAGGTCATGTCCTGATTGGCGTGTGCACTTTCATTTCGCTGAGGCTTTTTTTGTCTCGAATCTCTATCGGCTTTAGCTGTGCAGCTTATTCTGCTTTGGAACTTTGTTCGTGTATGCACGCTACTGCGAGTTTGCAGACAATTCCGACCATTGGCTTCAACAATGAATTTGTACGTGTTGCCGACGTACGGTACCAGATATCGGACGTCAACGGTAGGACGAAGATCAAGCCCCAAGCTTAAAGAAAGGGAGCTTGGAGTCAATGAAATTAGCCATTTTTGATGAAAGCTGCGTACCCGCTCTCGAGAAGCGGAGGTGATTATTGAGATATCCATGAAAGATCAGTATGAACTGTGCACGGATATCGAGTTTTTTCAAGACTTTTTTTCAAGACTCTTTCAAGGATTTGGGTTGATTGACCGGCTAGAAAAGGGTACAGATCTTAAAGGGAGATTTACCGCTAAGCGATGTCCCGCCGAATTGGATGAAGCATTGACTAAAGGACTGCTCTGGAAGAGGCCCTTCACCCCTTTCAAGCGTCTATGCAACAATGCTTTTTCTTCTACTTGATAAACCAGTCAAGAAGCCCTTTAACAGCCTTGCAGAGTTAAACTCATTTTGTCATTTAAGGAAACACGAGGCGTAAAATTTGCAAGAACAGGGTATAATTCAGCTACCCAATTCTTAGCATGAGTCGGAAAAAATCTAGTTGAAGAAGTATGGTTTGACAGGGTTCACAGGTTACGAGATGGGTCTCAAACACAGGGTCGGAGCTGTCTTGGCAGAGAAAAGATCAAAGATTATAGTCGGATCTTGTGCTGGGTGATCGGAAGTATTGAGGTCCAAGGGCCTTTAACGAGTCTGTATTGCGTACCGATCACTTCAGTCAACAAAAGGCAGCAAATGCAAAATAAGTGGCAGAATTCCTGGCCAGCATATCTCGGCCCGTCCATTACTAAATACACTCAGAATCTGCAATGCACCCTGCATCAACTGATAACATATGAAATAAACTCTTGTCGGAAAGGCATTTTCGGCGGCAGTAAACAACATTTTATATCGCGAACGGCTGATATATTTTTACCGGTTTAAATTACTGCCCGGCTTATTTTGGCAGGAACATCAATAAATTTATATACAGGACCCTGCATAAAGTATTCGTCTGGTAACGGAAAAATTATGGAAACGCTAGTGGCCGCCGCAGAAAACGATATCTGAATACATGAACTGTTGGAGGTGTTGCATGCACCATTCTTCTTAATACGGCTTTGCAAGAAGTCAGACTATCCAGGATATAGGCATCCGTATTCTTGCATGGCAGTGGTACATTGATCCTTCATCGACCTTTCAGACAGAAAGAGTTGTAGCTGGCCGTTACACGTTTGATATATACATTTTTCGCGTATGATGTGCTGACATGAGTTAGAATTTACCTGCCAAGCCGAGTGCTTTTCTAGTTGAACTTGTATAGTGTTTTCGAGCCATAGACCTCTCCTTTGCGGAGAGTCACCGCGCTTTTCCATTCTTCTATGTTTGCTGCGTTAATGAATCTACCAGGTTCACAACAGAAACCGAACCGTTCGCCGTAGCCCTCTATGAAACCAGGCCCTTTGGTGTAGAATTGAAAAGTAGGTTCAGTGGTGCACACTATAAGCTTGAGCTTTGATTCAGGATGGTACGCTTCAATAACCGGTTCCAGTTTGTTTTCACGTGTGTCTATTCCACCTTTGTTCCCTGTTACAAAGCATGTGTCAAACTGGACCCCACCTTTTGTGTAAACAAATTTTGAAGCATCAGGACTCTTCGACACACGTCCAGTTGGACAACCTGCTGCATCAATTTCCAGAACTTGATCCGAGAAGAGCTTGAATTCAGTACCATCATATCCTGTGTTTTGAAACGGGTTTAGGTTGAAGTAGGAATGGTTGGTGAGATTTATAACTGTCATTTGCCCTTCTTGAACTATTCCTTCATACTCAACCTCAAGCTCCCTGGTTTTTATATCTATTTCATATGTCACATTGACCACAACGTCCCCTGGGAACTGTGAATGCGAATCCAAAAGCGCGAACTTTGCAATGTATTTGAACTTGGATGGGTTAGTGACAAGAGGGCCCAAAAAGCGCCTTTTGTGATACGAGCTTGATGAACTGTGCACAGTGGCGCTTTTTTCATTCAGCTCCAACTGGTGCTCAACGCCGTCGATGCTGAATTTACCGCCACGTAAGCGATTGGCATAACGTCCAACTGTCGCTCCGAGGTATGGATTGTTGTCATTCACATATTCACATTCGTTTACAAGGCCTAACACAACCGACTTGCCGTCAACTTTCAGGTCAACGATGCTAGCTCCCACGTTGCTGAGAGAGATCTCGAAACCAGAGCCGCATCCCAGTGCAACGACTCGTGACTCATAATCGTTCGGCAAGTTGAAAAAAGCATCTGCCACCCCTAATACTTGATACCCATATGGATTTCCGGTAGCCCACTTCCAAAGGTCGCTACAAGCATCTGCCACTTTAAAGTGCGTTTTCCACTTGAGCTCTTCTGTTGCCCTATCTGGTTTAGCGGTCAGATTTAGCACGTCACCGGCTCTGCGTCCAACGATATCGTAAGGTAAAACTATGTTTGATGCTTTGCAGAAAGCTTTGTAGACCTCGAGAACAGTGGAACCAGTTCCAGAACCCAAGTTCCAGGCACGACACAGACCACTCTCATTGTCAGCTACATTAAGATATTTTAAAGCGGCAATGTGACCCTTTGCTAGATCAACGACATGAATATAGTCTCTGATTGGGGTTCCGTCACGGGAGTCGTAGTCATTGCCAAAAACAAACAATTTATCTCTCCTCTTTACAGCAACTTGAGCCATGTATGGCAATAAGTTATTTGGAATACCCAGAGGGTCTTCACCAATGAGACCAGAGGGGTGTGCTCCGATCGGGTTAAAGTATCTTAGGACTGCAAACCGCCACTTTTCAGGTTCACTCGTGTGCAAGTCCTCGAGAATCTCCTCGATCAGAAGCTTCGTCTTTCCGTACGGATTTGTAGGACCAGTGGGGCAGTTTTCTGGGATAGGAATCATGTTAGGGAACCTTGTAGCATCTCCATACACGGTTGCTGAAGACGAAAACACTAACTTAGTCGTTCCATATTTCTTCATGGTTTGCAAGAGTACAACGGTTCCTGTGATGTTGTTGTGATAATACGTTAGTGGTACCTTTGTCGACTCGCCTACGGCCTTGAGACCGGCAAAGTGGATCACAGAGTCGATATTGTACTGTTGAAACACTTTCTCCAAAGCAGGCCCATCCATCAAATCCACTTTGAAAAAGGGAATCTTTGTATTGGTCAAAACCTGTAGCCTAGCAATAGGCTCGTAGCACGAGTTGCAGAAATTATCAACAACCACACATCTGTAGCCGCTTTCGATCAACTCGGCCACAGCATGTGACCCAATGTAACCAGCACCGCCAGTGACTAAAACCCACTTGGCTGTGCTCTTTCCAGCGTCAGTCATCGTTATAGTTAGCTGAACAGCAGATCAGAACTGCGTGGGTAACATCCATTGTTTTTTGGCTTTTTATGGAAGAGCTTTTGGAGGTACCCCTTGGACCTCGGAGCACTGAACTCCGAGATTTTGTTTATGTCAGGAAAAGTCGGAGAGTAGCGGTCCGATGGCAAGCAGCGATCCGGAGGTTCAAAACCGCACACCCAGCCTCCTCTATATGCCGAGAGTAGCTGGTTATAAATAGGCGTGGCATAAATTCTAATGATCCCCACATTTTTATATTATCAGGGGCCCCAATAGTATAGAATGACAATCCCCACAATAAGCGCTAAACATCTATCCTCAAAAAAACAAAGCTCGCGTAGAAAGTGTTGTAAATGGCTTTAGAAATTCTTATGGAGAGAAGCCTGGTTTGTAAGTAGATCGCCAGGCAGGGTCAATTTGATTGGTGAGCACATTGATTATGAGGATTTCTCTGTGCTACCCATGGCAATCGACGCGGATGTTTTGTGCGCATTGAGCGTTTCGTCCACCGACGAAAAGTCAGTCATCACGCTATCAAACGAAGACAAGAGCTTCGGTCAGCATCATTTTGAACTCACAGCAGATGGCTCTGACATCGCGATTGATGGTTCGGTATCCGACTGGTCCAACTACTTCAAGTGTGGGCTTTTGGTAGCACAGAAGGAACTCAAGAAGGAGTTGCCACAAAAGTTTGGAAGCAGACCGTTGTATAGTATGAAAATTCATGTTGGCAGCAACGTGCCTACTGGAGGGGGGTTGTCGTCTTCTGCCGCATTTATTTGCGCTGTTGCACTAGCTGTTCTCCGCGCGAACGCTGACAGTGATTATCATGTGTCTAAACAAATGCTCACTAGAATTACAGTGACAGCAGAACATTACGTATGAGTCAACAATGGTGGTATGGACCAGGCTGCTTCGGTTTAATATGATGAACGAATCGCAGGATTCTTGTGACAAGCTTTACGAATGTTCTTGTGTAGAGACGGACGAATTGTGCCGTATTGCGAGAGCCAACGGCGCCTATGGTTCTAGACTTACCGGTGCAGGTTTGGGTGACTGCACGGTTCACCTGGTCACTGGGAACAACGCTAGAAAAGTGCAAAACGCGCTCGTTGAAGAATATTACAGCAAGAGGTTTCCAGGAATGGCTCAAGATGCTCTAGAGGAAGCCGTTCTTGTTTCAAAACCTGCTCTCGGTAGTTGCATCCTGAAGATTTGAAACCATGTACATGTGTTTATAGAGAGAGAGCAGCTTGAAATGAAAGTATTATGTGACATTTGCGTAGTCGCTCTCATGGCCAGAGTTCTGTCGTCGATTCATTTGATAATTTTTTTGCTGATTTATCAAGAATTACGGCATTTGTGACCTCGATCTAGAGTCAAGAGCCTATGCCATTTTTAAGAAACCAACATCAGAGGTGCGCTGCTTTCAATTGATGTTTACTTCTTCATGACAGACGAGGGCCTTCCACTAGTCAAAAAAACTACAAAATGATCTGAAGTCGTTGCCACAGGTTTACATAGAGCTTTTCTGGTCGCCAGAAAAATAACTCAATTGTAAAGTATCTTGCGACTTGGATAGGTGATTACTTTGTTATGGCATCACAATAATGAGTACATTTGAATTCCAAAGTATATCTATGAAGGCATTCAGCTAATGTGCGCTTATAATTTTTCCGCATAGTGGACATCTCCGTCCAAATCCACTAGACGCTTTGCAGCTTGTTCAGCAGTCAGGTCTCTTTGAGGCTCCCCCAGAAGTTCAAAGCCCACCAAGAATTTCCGGACAGTCGCAGATCTCAGAAGTGGCGGATAAAAGTGCATGTGAAACCACGCAGTATTCTTTTCTTCCTGAGTAGCATTTAGAGGAGCTTGATGCAGACCCATTGAGTATGGAAAGCTTGTTTCGAACAAGTTATCATACTTGGTGGTTAACTTTTTCACAATCGAAGCCAAATCCCGCTGTTGTTTGTCGTTAAATTCGGCAATGGAGCTCAGGTGCGCCTTACTCACGACAAGAGTCTCAAATGGCCAAACAGCCCAATACGGAACAACTACTACAAAAGAGTCGTTTTCCAGAACAATTCTTTCGCGCTCCTTGCGCTCCAAAGCAACATAATCAGCTAGCAGGTTGCCGGAATGCTCGCTGGTGTATTTGGCAAAAGATTTGAATTCCTTTTCCACTTCACTGGGAACGGTGCTGCAGCACCACGCCTGTCCATGTGGGTGTGGGTTTGAGCATCCCATTGCGCTGCCTTTGTTCTCAAAAATCTGGATATATTTGTAAGGCTTCCCATTCTGTTTTGCTTCTTTTCCTAAGTCAACGTACAGCTTTTTCCAAGCCTCCACGACATTGACAACGTCATCAAGAGGCAAAAGAGGAAGCGTCAGGTTATGTTTGGGGCTAAAGCAAAGAACGAAGCAATTTCCCTCAACAGATTGAGTTTTCATGAATCTTCTTTTCAAGCTGTTATGATAGTCATCTTCGTAAAGTCTCGGTTGTTCAAGTTTGACTGCGGGGAAGTCATTAGAAAAAATTAGGGTAGAAGTGTATTTTGGGTTAACTTCACCTGAAGCCCTCGCATTTCCTGGGCATAGATAGCACTTGCTATCGAACTCGGGTTCGGTTGGCTTTGCTATTGCCTCTTGTTGACCCAACCATGGTCTCTTTGCTCTGTGTGGCGACACCAGGACCCAAGAGTCTGTTAGGGGATTGTATCTTCTATGAGAGTTGTCGGTGAAATCAAAATGGGAGTTTCTTGTCATGGTGATTGGATCATCTCTTACATATTTTATCGCATTTCTCAGTGGTCGACCTGTTCAACTATTGCCTTTTATAAAGGTTGGACTTCGGCAATGATGCTTTCGGATCACTGTGGTGCGAAGGGCGTGTCACTGATTTTTCTTCGGAGCATAAAGCTCCGTCAACCACGTGACTTCTGAGCTGCAGCCATTGTCCTGACATGGGATGTTTTGTTTGATCATTGGAGGAGCCTCCGATGAATTAGAGCACTGGAGGATACAAATCTAAACGTTCAGTAGTAAGGGAGTAAAAAAGTAAAAGAGAGACGGAGAGGAATGAAGCAAGCCATATCTAGTGCGCTATTTCGGCAGACACTCTTTTTGAGCACCCAGGCAGATCCACCATCAGGTCATCATAGTCACGAGATTGCTATCGGCGACAGAATTGGAATAAGTCAAGAAACCTGAATTGCCTTTGCTCCCGCTCACATGAACGAAAAAACACACTTATGATCTGCATGCACTCGTGGTACCAACTTCAGCTAGATGGATCATTTCACTGAGAGTGTTGGATGGGTGACCGTGTCATGATGCTTCAGACACTCAACCTGCATTGCGCGAGGAATAAACAGATCGAAAGAAAAAAATCCCAGCAGTCATATCCTGATTTTCAAAAGTCTTAGCAATCCTGGAAGTCGTTCCATTACTGGACAGAATATGATCACACAGGGATAGAGTGCGAAATCCTTTCTTCGGGCACATCATGTCCTGAACACCATGTGAAGTAGCTCTTAACTGCTGCATCCACCCGTCGTCCTTAAATCCCTGGCGCTCTCTTACCTCTGCATCCCAACAATTGTTGAGGGCTTAAGATTGGCAGCCAATTGGAAGGTCTCAAGCGGTTTCGCTATTCAACCGTCCTTCTCTTTGCGACTGTCGTATCTCGCGAGGATCTCGGAGAGTGCCTGCAGGATCGTGCATGCATGAATATAGTCTCCAGTAGGATGAACCCTGCAACAGGAGAAGACGAGCTGAAGATAAGAAATAAAATTGGTACGCTCTAGCGAAAACGCACGCACCGCGTCCGAGCGTGGAACTCACCTTTTTCCGTGAACTTGAGAGTCAAAAATGTTGTCTACTCTCTTCGCACCGCTTGTCTCCTTCTGAAAGACCTTCTCCCGTAAGAGCTGCTTGCCTTCTCGTGTGTCTTGGTCTCGGTCCCATTTTCCCGCTGTTCCTCGCCGGATTATCGCGACAATGCGTATGAACACTAAGTGAGCATTGAAGCAGGGTCGAGAAAACTTGACCTGCAAGAAGAAATGTCCGCGCAAGTTTTCCGTGCAATAACGCTACGCGGTAATGCTCCCCTTCCCTTCCGATCGAGAGAGCGTGCCTCTTAAACATACTCGGGCCGTATCTTTTAGACCGTAACGGTGGCTACATGTTTTCAATACGCAGAACAGCCAAGAACTAATTGAAAAATCCCAGCATCTGTGTTCTTCGGGTCAGGCTAGCCATCTCCGGTAGTTTTCCAATACAGAAAGGAAGTATGAGCGTCCATCTACACAGAAATAAAACTGCTGCGCTGATTATTGGGCGGAACATCCAATCGTTCTGTGGGACGTAAAAAAGCCCTCGGATGCACACGTTGCTTACAATCTCATCGTGAAAATTAACGTAGGAATTTCTCTTGTTTACGCATTTTAAAATGGAACATGCATGATCATCGCGGTCCCTATGTCAGCTTGTTGGTTCTGCATCCATTTTATGCGCGAGTCGAACGGGAGCGGGTCTTTTTTTTGAGACTAGGTTGCACTTGTGGAAAAGCCTTGACAGCGTTTCTGCCCATTTAGATGATTCATTTTAACGGACACAGGTGAGGTTCGTGGCCCTCAATAGTGGTATATACTGGGTGTGATGAGAATAGAACTGGACCTGAAAGGTAGGTGGTTAGTGAAAACTTTGTATTGACTTGCCAAATAACATAGTTATCCACAATGTCGGTTAGTGAGAGTTTGAATATTTTGACTGTCCAATTCACGGGAAATGCGCTGCTTCACGCTTCCGATTGGATCGGCGTCTTTGTCAACTTCACTGCGCAATACGGTGAGGGTATTGCCTGTACCGCACCAGAGGGATTTGCGGATGTTTTGACTTACTATCCCAGCCAACGGGTGGATTTGCAAAATGCTCTCGAGGAATTCTCAGTCGCTGCAAATCTGCCACTCATGTGGGTTGACCAGTACGGAAAGGAAAGCGGTGCTTCTCCATACAATGAGCAAATGAGTGTGTGGGATATCAACGGTAACATCAAAAGCACTTGTGCCAATTTGAATGCGACGTGCTATCTTCAGGAGTACTGCGGACCCAATGCCTTTGGCTCCGGATCTGCGGACGGATCCGCTGTCAGTTCTGCTCCAGCTAACTCTGCACCAGCCAGTTCTGCTCTAGTCAGTTCGGCACCAGTCAGTTCGGCACCAGTCAGTTCGGCACCAGCCAGCTCTGTACCAGCCAGCTCTGCTCCAGTCAGTTCGGCACCAGTCAGTTCGGCACCAGCCAGCTCTGCACCAGCCAGCTCTGCACCAGCCAGCTCTGCTCCAGTCAGCTCTGCTCCAGTCAGTTCGACACCAGTCAGTTTTGGATCAGGATCCAATGCTGCGTCCGCCTCTGCCTCTTCCTCTGCCTCTGGCTCTGGCTCTGCACCAGCGAGCTCTTCACCAGCAGGCTCCCTTTCCGGTTCAAACCCCGCTGGAATAGCCAATTCTTCCCCAGTGGCATCCTCTTCAGCTGCTGTAAAGGTGAACCCTTCAGTAATAGCTGCTCAAGCCAGTTCAGCCCGTTCCGCATGGGCCGGATACAAGGCTAATGGAACTGATACCACAGTGGTGAAACACCATCCTTCTACCACTGTTATGACCATTACATCTTGCTCGGACAACAAGTGTACCGAAACTCCTGTCACCACTGGTGTGACAACAGTTACGGGTATTTCTACCACCTACACTACATTTTGTCCTTTGACTGAGCAACATGCCGTCTCCAATACGAACTCCGAGATAGCGCCTTTCTTGGCTCCGTACTCAACCTGGTTAGCACCAGGAGGATCTAACAGTGGGTCTAGTGCTGCATCCACTGTGTCACCATCCAAGCAAACCATCACTTCTACTGAGGCTGCTGTCGTTTGTTCAGCTTCCACAAGCAAGTCCACCGGTTCTGGAACGTCTTTGCCCAGTCAATATTCTTCTTCGCAGACTAGTTCCACGACGTCTTTGAGTGTCTTTACCGATAACAATGGTGTAGAAGTTATGGTTTCCAAAGGATTCGTCTTGGCTGCAGCTGCTCTTTTATTGTTGTGAGATAGCCACATGTCTGAAAAGGTCCTGCTCTCTATCATCAAAGTGTAGACAATAGTTTGAACATTATGTAGAGCGTACCGGGACCCAAAAGAGTAACAAAATGTTGCTCCTAGGTCTTGTAAAACCAATAAAATCAGCGTGAGCGGTACCAAGAGACTTTCATTCCAATGTGATACCGGGTTTGAGCGGAACAATTTTTTTCTCTCCAGCTCTTGAGTGCTGGGACGGAAGATAGACGATTAGAAAACATGGAGGGAATTTATTAGACAAAAGACAAATAAGAAAAGTCGTAACACTGATTCCACTCAACTTTCATGGGCGACCACTTCTCGTCCACACTCTTGTCATCGAGAAATACTCAAGTTGCGCAGCCCAGATCCGCTCTCTCAGCTATTTAGCCGGCGCTTGGTGTTGACATCTCCAGTAAGAAAAACCAATTACACAGACGCTTTTGTTTGTTCGGTGAAAAACTACAGACCCGATACAGCGATTTAACCAATCCTCTTCCCAAAACCTTCAACCTCTGTAAACTCATAATTTTGCTTCGTCACCATCAAATCATGAAATCGATCAGACTTTGAGAACTTATTTACATGCATCATCGTAGTTTTAAGTGCGTGTCTCGAATCTGTTGTAGCTATACACAACATTAATGAAGTTCAAATATCAACACACCCATCATGCAATTGTTGTGCAATCATGATCGTAAGGCTGGATGTGACGGGCAAAAAGACTATATCATACAGACTTCCGCTGGCCATATGTGAACGTACTATTCCAACCATTGACTTGAACATCGACTTTATTAATGTTGATGACATACGCTACCATATATCAGATACGGGCAGTTCAGAAACAAGGCTACTGTTGTACCATCGGCTTTCTAAACAAGAGGCTAAAATGTAAGCTCTACTTCCCAGCTGTCCAGGGCGTCTTTTTGACGTGAGAGGTCACTTTCACAAGCTTTGCAATTCAGAATATAAAAATCTCCACCGTTAGGCTCCCGGTTCTTAGTTTTACACATAGAAAAAGTTCGCCTAAATCTAGGCCTGAAGAAGATGTCGTGGAAGATCTCTATCTGCTTTCACTCAATGTATCACAATTCGTGGGAAAGTGTAGGACCAAAATGTAGAGAACGTTCTCATAATTCCAAGAGTAATGCCAAGAAAGAAACAAGTTTGATGAAAGAAGGACGCAACACCGAACGTCAGAGTGTACGCTTAGTTCATTGCCCGCGCGGCAAAAGTTCAATCTCCTTTGAGTTTCCCCAAATTCTCACTTATGTAGCTCCGGATCTTCTATACATAGACGACTTTATTTATGTATCGAGTCCGTTTCTGCACGGAACTTAAACGTTAAGAATCGTAACGGTGAAAATTAATTTCTTTGCAGACTCTTGGCAATAATACTCAGTACATTAATTTCTGGATCACGCTCTACCGAGCAAAGGGTTTAGTTATGCCAAAACTGAGCAGGATTTCTGAGCTCGAGCGCATGACGAAATCTGCAGACTGGGGCACGGTTCCGATTTTGTATCGGACGACGTCAAATTACCTTTTATGATATAAGCGTAAAGCTGTTTTCATCACTTCTCAAAACCACGAAAGTTTAACAGGTTGCCTCATGAGCCTAAGTCTTGAAGATCTACAAGCACTGAATGGCTTGATTCTGTGATGATTTTACAATCAGCTCTGAACTCCTGAATGTTGAAGGTTTTTTTAGCAAGATTGCGAAATACAAGCAACGACTCTGTGATGAACAAGTGCCGTGCTCCAGGTCTGGTGAACCTAATATAAAGCTATCCAATTTTCAAGATCTTGTTTTCAATAGACAATATTTGTCTGTTTTTACTGTACTTTTTGAAGTTATTCCTCGGAGATGTACAAATGAACATGCAGGGACCATATAACTTCTGCAGAGAACATTTATTACAAGCTTTATCGAAAGATAGCTTATCAGCTGCATACACAACTATTATTAAGTCAAGCTTCAAGTGTGATGCTATCGACTGTATGGAACGGTTTGTACCTTGATACTTCAGAGACCAGTCCGAGTCTGTCAATAAGTTTAAACAGTTCTGTTGAAATAGCCGTAACTGATTGAACAGTGAAACTCTCAAATGAATAACGCAAAAGCTAAGAGCAGCAGTCCTAAATTTTCAATCGGCAGGCACGGTGATCGAAACTGGTCGCCCGTCGAAGAACGCTGAACTCCTCGCAGTTGTGCCAATGAGTTTAGGTTGTATCACGAGTTAAGTTCAGTCCATGGTACAAAAATTTCTGATAATCGGTTAGCTGCTCGGCCTATTACTTCAAATTGCCAGCTGCTGCTGACGATTGACCGGAAAATCTCTATAAAGCTTAGTAGTTGTTTAATTTGAAGACAAAAGATATAGGTATCAGAGAGCTACATGGCAGCCAGGGCTCCAGTTTTTTTTAAACTAAATTCTGGCACCTTTCAAACAATTCAACGAGTTTGGTAATTGACGGCGCCAGGGCAGACTGCTTCAATTTCAATGGCCTCACACCAAGGTGGCAAGATGTCTTCGACATTGAATAGATTGACGGTTGGAGATTGGAATAGCTCGGTTAGGAAACCAGGGCTGCAAATGGCAACTTGGATGCCGTAAGTCGAAGCTTGCAATAGCTGAGGAGCAACACCTTTGGCAGCGGTCGCGTTCATACTGACAGAAGTCCAGCTATCATAAGAAAGCTCATTGGTAACAGTGTTGATGTAGGGAACAACGGCATTTTCAATAGCGACAAAGTTACAAGTCTCCTTATCGGTGGTGCCCACTAGCGGACGGAAGTTGGCGGTATCGTTCAAGGTCTGAACGGTGGTTAGTCTAGGAATGAAACGGTACTCTTCGCCGAGGAATCTGCCCCATGCCTCGGTGGCATCGCTGGCAAGGGCATCGGCACCAACAAAATAGCTTTGGCCGATGTAGGTGTCATTTTGGTCCTTGACTTTCAGCAAATATGTTCCACAGTGAGGTCCGTGAAGCCCTTGGCAGGTAATGTTGGTCCAGTCGGAGCGGTAAGCAGCAACCGAAGTGGCAAGAAGACCAGTTACGAATAGGAATACAGTGCTTAGCCACATGAGTTTGGTTTATCTAAAGCAGAATGGTTACTTGTGAAAAAAAAGCCGGCCCACAAAGAGAGAAAGAAACAAGACCATAGGTCTCTACTTATATATGTTGATTTCTCGCCGTTATGAACATCAACACTTACCTTAAGGGTTCTGGTCTCAGCGGCGGCATGCAGGGAACAATCTTCTTCAGTTGAAAATTCTTCTAGAGTTAAAAATTCGTTTGGCCAGTTCTGTCGGGACTCCAAGGGTTCTTTGGCATCGATTGTAACAAGCGCCTCAGCGAGGGCGGTGAGCAAGTTGAAGCGCATGGTTACCAATGCAATACATAGAATACACGATCATACATTTCGAAATTTTGTCGAGACGTGGGCAGCAAATACAGTGAGCAGGGTCCTATTCCCGTTGCCCAGCTCGCGATGTCATAGTGGTTTTATTCTACGAACGACATAACCCTTTATGTGTTTAAGCGATCGGAGCTACTGCCAAGGTTCAAAACGAGGAATAAAAAACGAGATCGGTGCTACCTGAACTCGTGATTAATGCCTCTTTGCAGAAGCCATGGTGGAATCGTAATATAGACGGTTCAGTGTAGCATGATGAATCATCCTCTGAGTCTTTTCTCTCGTGGAAGCTACAATTCTTAGAGACTCAAAGTTTCTAACTCTCATCAGAACTAGGCTCTAAACAGCCCATATCTCAAGTCAATAATCAATGACGTTAGGATTCCTTTATATGTTTCTACTAGTGTCCATATTGAAAGTGATTTCAAGACACCTATATAGGTCACGTGAAGAGATGACAGCGTCAGCATTGCAAAATAGTCCAGAAGCTGGGACATTACTATGACCCTGGCCATTCAACTCTTCAAGAGTATTTGAAAGGCATTGACTGCTTCTGTTTGATTGATGACGGAATGGCCTCCGAAATGATATAAAAAGGCATAAATTCTCCAACCGATCAGACCACACGACATATGCTAAACACACCACAGAGAGTCAACTACAAGCTCAATTCAGCGGTAAATCATTCTTATAAGTTGAAAAATACAATGGAAAGTATTACCAGAGAATTGGGACAATCAAGAGACAGGTCCTCACCAAATTTTAACCTACGCCCCTCTTCAAGCAATACCAACGTTCTTGGCGGCCTCTGTGACAAGCTTCTCGAGCGACTTCCTTTTCACGTTCAAAAACCCGCCACCATCAAACTGCAACCCGTCTTCGATGTCTGCAGCCCCCGAACCGTTGAAAAGAACCGTTACTAGGCTGATGAAAAAAGCTGGGAAAACTTGTCCCTCTTCCAGTGCCTTGTCGCGCCTTTTGAGCGTTTCTTCCAGACTTACGTAAACTTTCTCAAACCTTGAGCCGGTAACCTCCTCAAAAGTCTCTGCAATCTGCTTCGACGTGGTGCGGACCTCGGCAATGCGAATACGTTTGTTTATCGTCTTTACTTCGTCCATCTGCAAGACCGCAACAAAAGACTGCGCCAAAAATGGCAGCGAAGTACCGGTAAAATAGTGCTCACCTCCATCAAAAAAATCGACCTCACGTTTCTGAGGCGCAATGGTTCCAAAACGGCCTTCGAGTGCAGCATCAATGAAAAGCGAGGGAACTAGCGCAGTGTAACTCACTGCGGAGTTGCTTTCCCCGAGAGCTACGAACTTGCGAGATTCTTGAACCGGGGCCAAGCCGGGTGCTAGGGGACTTCCATCAGCCTGTGTGAACAGGGCAACAGCACCGGGGTGCAGCAATTCCATACCACACCCGGAGGGAAAGAAACGGCGAACCCCGGATTCTTTGGCTGCTTCAGCAACTGCCCGTCTACTACACTCCCTACCTTGCTACTAACAAGATTGATGATAGCGTCTGCCCCGGTGATCGCCTTCACAAGCTCTTCCTTCTCAGCATAGTTGACCGGCACAACCCGGGCACCAGGCACGGAAACTTTCTTGTCACTGTTGCTGCGAGTAAGCACGGTAACGTCAAACTTAGGTCTTTGGCTGTTCAAAAAGGCGCTGAGAACATGGTCTGCAGAGTTCCCGAGCTACCCGCAACTACTATGTTTTTGAAGGTCATGAGAGATTATATAACTTGGTTGGTTGGACTTGGAAATCTTCACAATGGGAAAGTACAGAGCAGGACCCGCTACATTTATACCAGAAAAGTCACTGAGACAAGGCATTTAAATCACTCCGTTGATTTTTTATCCAGTGCAACCCTACCGTAGTTCGCGATCTTAGCACGGCTTGGACGAAAGACTACTCGACTGCGTGTTCACAATTAGTTCCATGCCAAGCAATGATAAATTTCAAAGTCCGGTCAAGAATGCGTGCTAACACGTCATAAGATCGCAGCTTTAGAAAGAAGTACATAACCGAGAAAAATGAAAGTACGAGCAGCAATGAACGTCGTAGAATAACCAAAAATGGAAACATCATAAGCATATTTTTGATGTGCAGTCAAAAGAGCCATTGCACTTATACGATTGTGGGGTTTTCGCCCCACAGTGGACTACATGGCTTAGTCTGAGAAGCTCTGATCAATCAATCGATCTAGTTCTTGTAAAGAATGACTGGTGTACCGTGATAGGGATTCTTCGGCACGGCAATCTACTGTGGTGCGGTTTTTCATTTGCCCTTCGTAGGGCTGGAAAAAGAGGTACTAAGACGCAGATACCAGCGTGAAATGAGAGCTCCATATCTGTAGCGAGTGTCGGGATTCTCATGAAATTGTGCTAGGCGAGGCCGCCTCGCTACACCTGATTCTCAGAGTGACACATTTTCGTTTATAGAGAGCTTACCCCACGCTGGACAGCTATTGTTACAATGTCGTTTTCAACTGACGCTATAGATCGGAACAGTCAATGCCTTTTAGAGTCGAAGAAAAAAATAAGATCAACCAAGCTTGATAGGAGCTAAGTTCGATTCTTGTGCAGCCCAACGAGTTCTCTTCTTCCTTTTGGGAGTTCGAACTTGAAAATTAGCCGTTTGAGTTCAACCGTGTCAAGCTTCTTCTTTCTGTCAACGGAACAGATTCTAAAGTCTGACGTAGCAAAATTAATAACCAAACCAATCTGGAATGATACAATTGGTAATTTTGATGCTTAGCGCTTGGTGTACAGTCACATAGCGTATTTTAGATACCCATAGGCATATGGTTTCTCTTGCTGCATTTCAGACCATCCAAACAGAGCCTCGTCAATGGCATACACTCGCATTGCTACTTAATGAAACTCCTACATGCGGACCCTGCCATAATCACTAGCCAAAAATGTTACACTATAATACCCAATCATCTTTCTTGTCCCAACACCGACACCAAATGTTGGCAAAGTATAATACACACACCTGCCGAAATAGAGTATAAGCAACTTGCAGTGGGACACAGGACTACTCGCCCCACGTCTTCGGTCTCTACTCCAGCGTTACACCTGTGTTTTTCACAAGCTTCTCGGAATTGGCTATGAATTTTCTCACGTATTCCGGTGTGAGTTGCTGAGAAGGAAGAATCGGCTCGGCTGCGGGACCAAAGAATCTAGGACCACTGCCATTCAGTTCTGGCGCCACCATCATAGGGGCTATTTTCTCGGCGTACTGTGTAGTAGTTGGGTACCACCACCCGATCAAACCTTCTACGGCCCAGGACTTCCAACTTCCTTGTCCCAAAAAATTGTCGCGGATTGCGGTTTTGACCAAGCCTGGGTTGAGTCCGTAGAAGCCAATTTTGGGGTAGCGCTGCGCACTATCAAGCACAAGTGCTTCATTGCCTGCAACGGTGTTCATGTGTGTCTTCATAGTGCTGTATTTGCCCTCAGAATTCAGGTCCTCCAATTCACCTGTTTTTCCAGTGCCCGGGAAACCAAAGATGAATACACGCGGCGATTTCAGATAGTCGGCCTTAGTATCCGCAAGAGAAGGTGCCAGCGTGCGCAAAATAACAAGTCTGTTGAGATAGCTGACGGCCATATCGCGCTCCAGATTTTCGGAGGTCACCTGGCGCACATTTGCAGCAATGATGCCTGTACTCAAAATCAGCAAATCGAGTGGTCGTTTCGATAGTTCTTGACCAACCCGTTTAGCTTCTGTCATCAGTTCCAGATCCGCCTTGATGAAATGGACATTTTCCAAATCCGTATCCCTAAAAGTTCTTCCAACGACAGTAACTTCAGCACCCTTTGTAGAGAAAAACCGGCTCAAGCCTTGACCCAACCCACCGGTTCCGCCTATGATTGCGACCTTGAGGCCCTTAAGGTCTAGCTTATCTGCTGGGACCGTAGCGTACTTGAATTCTTTATCAGCTTTAGTGCCAAATGCCATTTTGCTTGAAGATTGACCGTCTTTTAACCTTTCGGACCCTTAGTTTATCGCAGACTGCCTACTATTTATACTTTTCATGTATGAATGGTAACAGGTTCCTTAAAGGTACTCTAAGGGTACCACCCCTGACACGCTGTCGGTAACTGACTAATTACAATGGACTACTTTTGAGCATTGAACCAAAACAAGACTGATCGCAACGACCAGTTAGTTCCACATGGGTCAGAATATCCATTAATCTCCTCTTTTCCTCTT
This sequence comes from Lachancea lanzarotensis, assembly GCF_000938715.1. Classification (NCBI taxonomy): domain Eukaryota; kingdom Fungi; phylum Ascomycota; class Saccharomycetes; order Saccharomycetales; family Saccharomycetaceae; genus Lachancea; species Lachancea lanzarotensis. The sequence continues at coordinate 27,687 of NW_019212886.1, forward strand.
ACCCAGCCGTAATACCTTAACCTTAACACTACTAAATCATCCCTTCCAGAGTGTAGGGCTCTTCACCGCTATCCTCTGTATAATAAGACGCAAAACATGCCCGTATCAGCATATTTCCTTAGGAACTAACATTTTGCTGATGTTCTTGCTGACATAGGTGTTCTGCCCTTGTTTGCCCTATTTAGCGTTTTCTCATATTTAGAGAGATTCCTTACATTTACTCAAGAGAGGGAGGGCTTCGTGTTTCTTTGCATTGGAGTTCCACTCGGTTTTGGAGGATGTGTCCAATAGTTACCAGTAATTATTGTCGGACCTTCTCTGCTGATACTACGTAGTCTCTTGAGTTCCAACCTCAGCCGAAGTTGTATAGTCTACATCTATACAACTATACCAATGCCTTGCTTGTCTCACTCTGCCACAGCTGTGCATTACTGGTTCTGACAACCAGGCCTTCAAGCTGGACTCGCTCATCATTCCTCGTGATGGGATTGCGTTCACCTTCCTATTCGGCAAGAACAGCGATTGTCTCGCTCTTTTCGTCCTATCAAGAATACATAGGCTTATCAATATCTCATTATCGCTGTTTACCAGAAGAAGATCAAGCATGGTAAGAGTACTTAAGTCTGTAGACAGAATGCCACCTTTCCAGGCTGGACGCAATGCGGGCTGTTAGCCAACGAACTCTTACCCCCCATCCCATACCACTAATCCTCCAAATATGTCCGTACTAGTAACAGGAGCAACTGGCTTCATTGCCCTACACCTTGTTAAAGACCTATTGAATGAAAACTACAAGGTCATCGGCACCGTCAGATCGATTGAAAAAGGCGACAACCTGAAGGCTCAATTTGACAACAATCCTTTGCTAACCACTGTGGTGGTCAAGGATATTGCTGCTGTCAGTGCCTTCGATGAGGTCTTCGAACAGCACAAGGAACAGATAAAAATAGTATTGCACACTGCATCACCATTCCATTTCAAGACCACCGATTACGAAAAAGACTTGCTTATCCCGGCCATCCATGGCACCAAGAGCATCTTGGAGTCTATCAAGAAATACGGTGCCCAGACCGTCGAGAGAGTGGTAATCACCTCTTCGATCGCTGCTGTAAAGGATACCGCCAGATTTGCAGAGGCAGATTTCGTTTACAACGAAGATGCATGGAATCCCGTCACTTGGGAAGGAAGCACTGTCAATGCCCCAGACGCTTACAGAGGATCCAAGAAATTTGCAGAAAAAGCTGCATGGGACTTCTTGGAAGAAAACAGAGACGTTGTTAAATTTCAACTGACCACTGTCTGCCCATCTTTGATCTTCGGACCGCAAGCATTCGCCGCGAGCGCCGCAGGCCAACTGAACACATCTTCCGAGGTTATCAACTCGTTTTTGCATGCAGGCCCAGAAGCGGACCTCTCCGGCTTGAAAAATGATTTCGTCGACGTCCGCGACGTATCCAAGGCCCATTTAATCGCTTTCCAGTCTAAATCTGCTACTGGACAAAGATTAGGGGTGAATTCTGGTCAATTCAACAGCAAGGATCTGTCTGAAATCTTGTCTCAAAATTTCCCACAACTGAAGGGCAAGCTACCCAAGACTACTGATGAGGGTGCAAACAAAACGGAACCATACGCAAAATTCGATACCTCCAAGACTAAGAAAATCCTTGGTTTCGAGTTCATCAACCTTGAAAAGTCTGTGTGTGACACGGCTAAGCAGATTCTGGACGCCGAGAAGAGCTTGTGAGTAGCGGCACGTACGAGATGCATAAGAAAAGCGACGTCAAGGCCTAACGTAGGAGACGTAGTACAATGGTATAGATGTGGCGGCATTTAACCCTAAAGAAATAATCTCTGGTCGGTACTCAGCTCGCATGGTATCTCATTGGCACTTCTGATACCTTCATTTTGATGTGTAATGTATTCATAGATATGGCATACTGACTGAAAGCTTAAAATGTTCATCTCCTCCTTTTGTTCTGAATGCGAAAGATGATTTATCTGCCGTTTAGAGGTGGCAATGCAATTGGGTTGATTTGTTCAAGGTCAATACTATGTCTTTCAATAAGTCTTCGCGCTGACCAACCTTTCACTGTCATCGCTGTCGTACTTGGTAAACCAATATGGAAACGATGAATAGTGTGGGTGCTGGAAGTAACGCATCCTGTGGTTGACATAGAATAGTGGATACTGGATTGGGCCACTGACGCCACAAGGCCTCTAGAAGTTTAATGGATAAAACCCTCGCCGTAAAAGATCACTCGAGTAACAATCAAGACCTAATCTTCTACTCGAAGAGACGACACCACCAACATATCTCCTGAAATTTCAAACAACCGTTAGAATGCGAGATCGAAGACCAGGGACAGTTTTCGAGAATTTTTTACATCTGGGCGATTGGAATCTCTCATTGTTATGATTCTAACTGGCTTGATGCTGTTCTGAGCTTTGAGCTGACAGTATAGGCCCTGGAAGACAAGGACTTTAGAGGTTTAGTTCGCAGGCAAAATGCTGTTTCGAGAAAGGTTCGAATTCACCCAAGGGAGGTTTGAGAAGTTTCAAGCACTGAACTCCATAAAATAGAATGAGTTAACGCATTCGGAGATCTGAGTTAGGATCATACCTCACATGTTGTAAATTATTAGTTAGAGCAAGAAGTCGAACATTCAGCTCAACATAATATTATGAACAATAGCCCCGTAGCGACGCATTCAAACTCTGGTTTGGTATCTATCAACAATTTATAGTAACTGTATTTGTCCTACACTGGCAGTTCTGCCTTCGCCTTGTGATTTGACCTATAGTCGACAAATGTTCCATCACATAAGTCATTTAACTACTAGGACCCTCTGAATTTTGAACACCAAGTTTTCCTCTAAGACGTTTAAAAGTTCACTGCATCAAGTATTATCTTTCGATACTTGAACTGCCAATCGTTTGGAAGGTTATAGCAACGAGGTAACACAAATTACCTACCTTCAAACACTGCGGAGCGGACAAACATTTATACTCCGCCTGTCCGAGCCTGTCGGATAGTACGCGCTGCAACTCAAATCGCAAAACAGATATCCTGATTTTGTTCCCGTAACACTTCCCACCATGGCTTTGACGTGCGCCAACATTCTTGCATAACTGCTTTTGCCTGTATAGCCGTTTCCACCCCCAGCTCGATGAGTAAATCGATTTGAGCTAGACACGATTCACGTCTCGGAATGAGACATTCCTCTATCAGTTCACATCCGCAGCTAAAACAACTGAAAAGGAGGCAGGCGCCCGAGTATTTCACGGCAAAAAATTTCGTTTCGATCATATCTGTCATGTTCAGCAGTAAGTCTCGCACCAAAAAGCTCTCATGTCTAAATCCGAGCACTCTACGTCGTAGCTGCAACAGACCCGTCATCTCAAACAGCAGCTTTATGGCATTTAGTAATAACTTCTGATCTTGACCACTGTCGCGACCACTGTTTTTTTGGCTGACACTTCTGTTACCGACCATTAAAACGCGGTCCATCTCCAAACGCTTGGAGATTTTATAGTCCAACTCCATGGCCGCCTCAAAGATCGCCGACTGTGGTCCTTGAACGGATGAGGTTTCTTTCTGCACGATAAGTCTAGAAATTTCGGCCAAAAATGACATAACTGTCAAGTCCATTCCGTTGGCAGAAAGCATATCGTCGACAACCTGGGACTCTTCTGAGCCTTGTGCAACATCGAAATCGATGCGGAGAGGAGAAACCATCTGCTCATCGGTGCGTGAGAAACGCCCTGCTGAAAGGTAGCCCATGACTTTGATGTATACGAACCACCTTCGCAGAAAATGATGGGGATCTTTTTGTGTGCTGTATTTCAGATAGTTTTGCTCGACTTTTGAACCCGGCTTAAACTCCTGCAGTATAATGCCCTCTGCCCCCGCCATGTGTACATGCCACTTTTTGCCCTTGCCGAAAAAAATGTACAGACTTGCCAGTAAGAGAACACTAGCTAATAGCAGATCATCGAGAGTTCTGTGAGAGCTGGAAAGCTCTTTGATTAGCTCATTGACGCCCTGGTGCTCCAATTCTTTAATCAAGGGTTCCGAGGTTCCCTCACCGGCAAAAACCTGATTGGACTCGTCATCCAGCGAAAACACTTGTTGCCGCTTAAACAAAAACTGTCGTTTCGCCCTGTGCATTCCACCAAACGCCATGACAATTTTCATCAAAGTGGGACTATGAAGCGCCAGTCGTGGCACAATTGTAGAGAAAGGATTGCTGTTATCAGCTTTACTGGATGCCACGAAAGAAATCGCAGTTTCCTGCACATAATATTCGAAAAATTCCGAATGCTGAAGCGACTTGTTGAGCAGATCCAACCCTGGCATATGCATTGGTTTTAAGACCCTCGAGGGCGGAGGCAGAACTGGTGCGAAAAAAGAGTTTTCGTCATTCGCGCTGAGCAACGAACCGCCTTCCAGAAGTTTCTCATCGATTCCATCTCCTTCCCAAAGAATATTTGGACTTGTGAGCGGACCTTCAAAGAAGCTTTCTATTGTAGGGTCTGTATGGTCTAAAGTGATTAACTTTTTCTCAATGCGTTCTTTCTTAGGTTTGACAACTTTCTTAATAGAGAGATCGGCCATAAGAACACCTTCTACCATCTTCGTGTTGGGTGGGAGGTTGATCCGTTTATTCTTGTCCTTGTAAGGCCGTCCACCCCATTTCAAAGTGAGTGGATACGAGCATTTGATACTATTTTCATGACATTGGGTGCACTTTGGTTTCTTGTAGTCGCAGCGTAAGCCTTGCGATTCACACGACCTGCATGTTCTACCCTTCCAACCCATGTCGCCGCAATTAGCACCGACGTAGAGCTCATAGTTGAGGGTGCTTGGGGGAGGAAGCTGGAACCTCAAGACCTTTTTAACTCTTGACTTTCCGTATCGAGTCCAAATATAATAAAAGTCGGTATCTCGAGAGAGATAAGACCCAGACGACCTATCGTTCACGTGGAAAGCCACGATAAACGCGAGATGGGGGCTCGTCGGTTGCCGTAAGGTGTAGCGATGCGACCAGGAAGTGACAAGTAAGCCACTTATACAGCGGCCGCGTTATCCAAATTTAGTTCAAAATTATCTGTTCGCACCCATGTACTTTTGCACTGCAAGATCTGATTTCCTGATTCTGTCGCAGGAAAAGCATCGTACGGGTAAGCAGTTGGTATGGAGCTCGAGGTCGACTGTCGAGGTCCAGAAAGCCGCAGGAATGGGACTCTCGTTCCGTAAGGTGTCATCCATCAACGTCGCTTTGTATTAACAATCTTGGAAAGTTATTAGTTTTTCACTGAAGATGAGTAGTGCAGAGAGACAGCGGTGTGAGGCATACGAGAATCAGGGCGTCTGTCCATAGACTTTTAGGGTTCAGAGTAGACTCGAGCCAGCCGTACGATTGTTGCAGAACCCGATCTTGTTGCCAACGACCGGACACTCTCATTGCGAAGGCACGTGATCCAGAAGCTCATCGGCCCTCCTATGGGACTTTTCTATCCTTTTAAAGACCATTCGTCTGGTGACACTGAACGTCCTAACTCAGCTTTGTGCCACCTGCGCTTCCACTTGTTTACCTGGCTTGTCTTTCCCCGCTGTAGTAGAAAATTCTCATCGATGCCCATGACAGAGGTTCGACAAATGTAGGCCTCATGCTGTAGAATATGCCCTTCAACTAAAAAACCCCAAGTTACACCTGCCTACAATTTAGTATTTAATTGAGACTTCTATCTCTGGCTTCCATTGATCCATTTTCTGCGGCCACTCAAAGCATACCTACCAAAGGTTGCCTGCTTATTTAGAGGTGCCAGCGCAGTCCATAAGAAAAGATTTCTTCGCTGCTCTGACCTTCGACTGTTCGTAGCTATGGCGATCGATGAAAGTCCAGTTCCCATTTGTCATACAGATCAGTATCCATCTCATTCTGCATTAAAGAAGTAGGGAATCGGACTCTTTATTCTCTGCTTTGAAGCACTCCAATGCGCATGAAGATCAAATCAAATATTCCTTCTTCAACTAGACCTAATAAGTGACACTTAAAATGACACTCCATTATAGATCAAACAAAAAGGTTAACCAGAACCATTATATATCCCATAATTAAACGTTTATATTCACTCGTCTAATCGTCTTTACTGTATCATATTATTGCGTTTGGAGCGGGCCCAGGATCAGAGAGGGTAGATGAACTCTTCGTTCTCAAGATCGGTCAGATCCAGAAGAGCAACGTTTGTCTCCACTCTTTCGCCATCAGCTTCGATAAAACCTACATGTTTCTTAGAAGAGTTCAGATTGGCGAGTCTCTGCTTGTTTCTACGATGTAGAATGAACCAAATGACAATAGCCAAGGAAGGAGCTAAGAAAAATGACAGCACTATTTGAACGATCCACGCGGGAATGTAACGAGGTGCATCTTTTCCTCGCCACAATTGTGGTGAAATCAAATTCGAAACTCCATACCAGAACATGACGATACCATTTCTAGTCAACTTCTTGGTGTATCCAGCGCAGGTCTGCGAGTTCCAGCTAAACATCAAAATCCATGGAATGCCAAAGACGGGAGAGGCAAGACAAACGAAAGCCAAGAGTCCGATGGAATTGTGCCATGGCAATGCGGCTGCTCCGATCGAACCGACAAACGAGATGGAACTCCAGGCGGCAACCGAGAAGCCCACGTAGTTCTTTTTGTACAGAAGGAAAGTAGTGGCAATGATTGCACAAACAACAGCGAAGCCGCCAGACGCTACAGATACTAAAGTAGCATCCAAGTTTGTGATGTTTCCCAGACTCTCGAACAACAGGTTTTGCTGATACGTCAAGTTATTGGCAAGCTGTTGCAACAAAAAGAAGGCTCCGAAAAGCCAACTGATGGGATCTTTGAGGGCTTCTTTGGCCTGGTATGGCTTAAACGTCTTCTGTTCGATCGAAGAGCCTGTTGTTTCTTGTACCCTTCTGATAGTCCATACACGTTCTTTGGTCGACAGGAACACAGCGTCAGTAGGATTGCTGGGGTATACGAAGAAAATCAGGATGGTGAGTAGGAATGTGCAGCCTCCGATAATAATGGTGAAGATTTTCCATCCCGCGATGGGGGGATTGGTGACGTTGAGAACACCATACGCAATGAAACCGACCGGAATTGTGACACCCATGCACGCAGCGTAGAATACTGGCGCTGTCGCTGATTTTTCTTTGGGCGTCAGAAATTGACCCATTGTGGTGTTCAGGGAGGGCACTGCGATCGACTCCACGAACCCTAAGAAAAACCGCAACGCATACACGCCCTGGTAATTGTGGAGAGTACAGTGCAAAAAGATGATGATAGTCCAAAGCGACGTCATGACCAGCATTACGCGAGATAGCGGGAACTTCTGGATAAAGTACAAGTTTCCCTGTCCGATGATGTAGCCAGCGTAGAACAGCGTGTTTGCATTGTTGTACCTGTTCTGGGTGAGTCCGGTGTCCTTGAAAAACGTGAAGATCGCCGCATAGGACATTACTGCCTTGTCTGCATACAGCAACAAATTGATGAGCGCGGTGAGTCCTACCACGATCCACATCACTTTCCTGGACAGCTTACGTTCTTCCTCTGGTGTGATGGGCTCGACCAAATGGTCATTTTCCCTCAAAAACTGGAGTGTGACATCTGCATCTCTAGAGGTCACTACTCTGAAGCCTTTTTCCTCCGGTGAATGGTCACTGATCGACTGCGAAGACACAACCGAGCGAGCTTCACTCTTGGCAACAACAAGGCCTTCTTGTTCTCTTTTCGAGAGGTCAACCACCACATCTTCGTCGGTCGACGAAGAGCTATTATTGAGTTGCGACATTGTTGCGAGACGATAAGACAGATTTAGTGATGCTCTTGATATCTGTTGTGCTTGGCCCTAAATGTACCTAGATTAATTATCTGGGCCACCCACAGCTGCAGTGCTACGATTTATATACTTTTAACATAACCTTGGTGCTGCAATTCACAAGCTCGACCGCTTTACATGCAACGTTGCGTTACCTTGCCTTACCTTATCTTGCCTTACCTTACGTTGTCTAGTGTGTGTGTGCCACAGTGCCAAAGATTCTCATATTGCACGAGACAGTCAAGTTCGGTTTTCCAAGGTCAAAGACTGAAAAATAGTATGACCAGCTAAAGACAGGGAGACCTGGTGGAACGGACCTAAGATCGCTTGCACTCCTCCAGAACTAGCGTAGCAGCCAGGACTTTGGAACATGTTGACTAAAGATAAGAAACGGTCGGTAGTTTCACCACCCGGCGCCCGCACATTTGTGAAGCCATTGTTCTAGCAAGCTAAAGAATGACTCTTTTTCACTTCTAAGTCTAGGCCGGGCCCAGAAAAAAGGCAACATCAGGCAACTCGAGGGGGTGTCGTCGTCAAAATACCGTTATGAAACTAATTACAATCAGTGCACCCGATCTTTCAGTAGGAAAACGAGAACTTGGCAGAAGTGTGGGAGACACAGGGCCAAGAAGACAATGGCTGAGCAGCGTTATGAGGTTCGTTCAAGATTAGGGTTGAGTTTGTCATGAGTTCTGAAATCGCAGCGTAATTTGTGAAAAGGGAATAATAACAAAGTTTCGATACAATTCAGGGTCTACTAAGGTATTTAGAGGGTGTGAAGTACTGAATACAATATACTTGCGCAAGAGTTACTCGAGCGCAGATAAGAGGAATACATTAGCTGTCGAGATCGTTACTCAGTTACAATGGCCAGCAGTTAATGAGTAATTTAACAGATATATGCTGAGGTACGAAAAGGGAAAAGAAGCCAAGTATCTGTGCACGTGACGGAGCTCAACTGTGGAACGACGTTTTGTGAGAAAGTGATCTGGTTTGATTATGTCCTCGTCAAGGTATTCGTTGTCTTACACAGCTGTGATATGGTTGATAGCAGGGCTCACTAGAGACTTTTGTTACATCTTGCACGCATTTTGTCCTGCTCGATAACCTTACTCGAGGGCTAGACGTTCTTGGAAAAATAGACCTCTGTTTATGAGTGCCATTCGACCTCCACTCCCTATGGCTTCGCGGTTTTCTTGGCCGCAGTAGTTTGTTACTCACGCTATCTGATGCTGTTAACACTGCAAATCGACGTAATCCATGCTCATCGCTCGGACCCGAGACTGTCATCAACCACAAACGGGTCTCCATCCGCTTTACAAAAATCGTGGGCCACAGCTGCACTTCTTATCACTTCATACCAAAGTGTCTTCCAGCAGACTTTGGCAGCGTCTGTACAGACGCTGCCCACTGATGCACCATAAAAGTAATGTCGCAACGTTTAAGTGAGTGAAGCCTGTCACCCGTTTTTCTTTTTGGGTACTCAATTATACCGGGTCGGTTAATGTTTCTCATGCCCTCCTGTGACTGACACAGGTCATCACAGCTTCATTGGATAGAACATCCTTCTGAAAAATCTCACCGGACCAGGTCCCATTATATCAGCGTAGTCCGAGACGTCCTTCTCATTTTCGTCTTCTTCCATGCTTTCATATGTTCCTCTAGATCGTTTGCTTCGCTCTTCTAGCTTGTTTCGTACGCGTAGTTCACGAAATATGGCTATCAGCACTAGCGCGCATACGAAACACAGCCCAGCGAAAATCTGTGTGTGCAGATAAGGATTGCTTGGATGACTGGAGTCAGTCAACGCCTGCGCCACAAGTTCGCACTCCAGTAACAATGGAGCGCCCAATGAATTCACTAGACTCCAAGCTGGCAAGAAATCTGAGGGACTTACAATATCTGCCACCAGGACTGTACTCATAACATTCGCAACACCCACACAAGATCCTACACAGATGGAAAACATAAGAAGTTGAAGGAAACTGCGAGCGGTAAGCCAAAAGGCAAACAGGAATATGGTCAAAACCGCAGTCAGGATAATCGTGATGTTTATTCTCCCAATTCTGTCACCCATAAAACCAATCATCGGTCTACCACAGGTTTGTGCGGCATTCAAACAGGTGGTTAAAATTGATGCTTGATGCGGAGACAATCCTCTGGCAACGGCATATGGTGACAGAGTGAAAATCATCAGATTGTAGCCCAGCAACGCAAACACAAACCAGACAGCAATCAGGTCGACTCTATAAAGCATTGTGACCCTCGTGGAAAATATCAACTTGAATTCTGTTATTATTTTTGAGAACGATCTTATGCCTGCTGGTTTAGGAGGGTTTCTTGGTTTTAATAGAACGGTAGAAACAATGCAAGTAACTGTGCAGGAAATGGCCATCATACGAAGCGGCCACGCCTGGTGTCCGCTTTGCTGAAGTAGCTTTGCCACGGATACCGCGTATGTCACACCACCTGCACCTGTTCCAATCAGAGACATTCCGATCGCGGACGACCTCTTACGCAAGAACCACCCAGGAATGACTGTTGTGGCAGGAGCGTAGAGCAAGGCCGTTGAAATTCCGACAAGAACACCCTGCGTCAAGTAGAGCTGCCATAGCTTTGTTGCGAAGGATGCCAAAAGAAACCCACTGAATAGCATCGCAATTCCCACATACATTGGAGGTTTGCAGCCAAAGAGTCTCGTCAAAAACATGGCAAAAGGAGCCATACCTTGGCCGAAGGCCACGGTCATACCAGCGACTAACGCGTAGTCATATTTGGTGGCACCTTCGAAGACACCGTTGTTGAGATAAAACGCCAAGAACACACCAAATCCAGAATTGGCGCCCCAGGTGGAAAACATGATGAGCGTCACGCACAAGCAACAAACCCATCCGTAACCTCCATCTGGTGGCAGGTCAAGTTCTCCTGTAGACTTGTTGGTGAAAACTTTAGCGACGATGGTTTCATTGTCTTCAGAACAATGGCTTTTAGCTGGCAACGCAAGTTCATCACAAACCTTGTTTTCTACTTCATGTACATTGAGACATAGAGAGTCCTCCACATCAAATCTCTGTACTAGAAGTCTGCTGAGATCTTCGTCTCTTTGCGCTGTTTTGGTCTGCTCGTGAATAGAAGTGTGCTTCGAAAAGACGTCGCTACTCTCGCTGAGGCTTGATGCCAAGGAGGATGACTGCTGATCCATACGGTGCTATTCACTTTGAGTAGTGAGATCTACAGCCCCATTCCTTACTGCTCCCGCTAGACCACATTATTATAAATGACCAGACTACAATCCAACTAACTAATTACTCATTCTAATGATGACTACTTCATCCAGTTCTGTTACAACGCCGTAGAAGTATCACTTCAGGTAGTTCCTAACGCTGTTTTGGTGCGCGGTAGGAAGAAGAGCTTCCTGAAAGATTCTCAAGCAAAATTCCCAGCAAATCGGCGATCTAATTCTCCGTCGCTCTTCGAGCTCGCTAGATGATGTGGAAAACTAACGCGGTGACTCAGTGTACCGGCCATCGTTTTCCTTCCCATCCTGTTTATAAAGTAAACTATATCGATGTTCACCGCATTTGGAAGGTCCACCGGCTCGTTATCAACGAGGAAGATAGCGGCGTGAATGCTACAATTCCCGATGGAAAGGGCTCCGTTTTCGACTTCTTACTACTGTTTCGTTCGTTACTTTCACGTTGAAGAGCTGTGTTTCTGCCTCTCTTTCACTAGTAGGTCGTGCCTGGGCCTCTTCGAATTGGTAGAATCGATACTTCCGAAATTCGAGAATGCGTTACAAATTGGGATCGAACTTGCAACCTGAGTGCGTAGAACGGTTTCTACATTGTAGTGTAGCCTCTTAACATTCTAAGTTTTCACTAGTTGAGCTCATTGGCCCCATTCTGAATGTTTGCAGATCAATTTTGGTGAATGCCCACAACGTACCACCGCATTACGAAAGTAAATCTTTTGTGACCATGAGCAGGTTGAACTAGAGTTCAATGCAGGAATATATTCTCAACACTCTTGCTAACGGGCCTTTGCTGATCTTCCAAAAAGGTTGTCCATGTGTAGAAGAAATATTCAATTATCAGCATAATGTCAAGATAAAGCGATAAATCGATTTTGTATAGCCAAGACACCAAGAAACTACGGTTGTGTTTCTATGTCAACAGTTTTCAAATTATCATGAGTAGGGAGCTCATTTCAGCCTAACTCCAGCCAATCTTCACCATCCTCGTAGACACCGGAATGATATTCCTTCGTCAATTGGAATTAAGCTCGACATTTAAACCTAAACCCTAACACCCTAGTACTCGCTTAGAATATCAGAAAACAGATGCTCATAATCTGATAAACGCTCGTCACCAGACCTTGAAAGTTGCTTGATGTATTTTGATTTACCTTCTTTATCAGGCAAGCGACAATGTTGCGACGACAGTATCGAGATAGCGTGCTTAAACGAGAGTAGTCTTTTGGAAAGGTAGATAAATCAGCTAGCGTTCTTGTAAGTCGATATCAGGATTAACTTCCCGCTCGGGAATCTCACGCACTGGCATGTTTTTATGAATCGATTCGTTCCATTCGATGGGGGGCATCGACAAGATGGTATCACTAAGCGAGCCTCCAGTTACATATATGTCGAGGATACTCATGCAATGACAGGACCTGAACACTCGGCCATCAAGTCAGTAAGATCAGACCTAACATTCTCCTCCAAAAATTATCCTTCTATACACTGACATTCCACATTATGGCGGAAGAAGTAGTAGCACCCCAAGCTGTAAACGATCTGGTAGATTACAACAATGTCGGACAAGTAGTGAAAGAATTGTTCTGCGGAACCGTTGGTGGATTTGCCCAAGTTCTAGTAGGGCAGCCATTTGACATGACAAAAGTGAGAATGCAAACATCTGCTGTTCCTGCCAGCGCTACTGAAGTGATCAAAAAATTGGTCAAGAACGAGGGTATTATGGCTTTTTACAAGGGAACGCTCGTGCCATTGGTAGGAGTCGGAGCATGTGTATCGTGCCAATTCGGTGTCAACGAGACGATGAAGAGGTTTTTCCGCTGGAAGGATAACAACAAACACGGTGCTCTAACACGAGGTCAGTACTACATGAGCGGGTTCGTTAGTGGTACTGCAAACGCGCTACTTGCCACACCCATAGAGCATGTGCGTATTCGTTTGCAATTGCAAAAAGGACCCAAAACCACCGCAGAATACCAGGGTTCTTGGGATTGTGCTAAAAAGCTTTTGCAGAAGGGCGCCCTGATGCGTGGACTAACAGCCACAACGCTGAGAACCTCTCATGGGTTTGGGATTTATTTTTTCACCTACGAGGGACTACTGGCCAACGAGGCACGTCGTGGAGTGCTGCGGCAAGACGTCCCAGCATGGAAGGTCTCGTTGTTTGGTGCTCTTGCCGGTGCCTGTTTCTGGGCAACAACGTATCCGTTTGACGTGGTGAAGTCTATTATCCAGGCTGACAGATTGAACGGACCACGGTACGCTGGTTCCGTTTACAATGTGGCCAAAACCGTCTACCGAGAGCGCGGGCCCCGGGTTTTCGTTTCTGGGTTCGTGCCCACCATGCTGCGCTCGCTGCCTGTGAACGGTGCCACTTTTGCAGCTTTCGAGACAGCAATGCGGTTGGTGAAATGAGCTGGCCTGGCGTCAGCATTAATATACAGATGACTATAGAAAGTAGGTAAACTTATAAACTTGCACTGGGACTTGGAATAGGAGCGTTGCCCCTGATCTATACCATCTGCTATGGTTGTTGCATTTTATTAGTGTTTGTCTACAAATCAAGACTATCTTTTTCGCTAGTATATGCTAAAATCGTTGAAAGACTAAAGTAACTTAAATACAGAGCCAAAAGGTTAGGAAAAGAACCCTGAGTTTCCTGTGCAGTAATCCAAACCGGTTTCTGAGATGTGAGCAAGCTTCAATACACTCAGAAATGCCTTATCCGAGCGTCACGCATTCTAACCTTCGACACAAGATCAATGCAGGTTGGCCCTTTACGCTTTATTCTCCATTTCCCAACCTTACACCTTTCTGTAGTTTGTGCAGCGACCTCTACGTCTATCGACCTCTACCTAGTTACTCTACACACGCTAATGAACACTCACGCTCCCACACTTTCCACGTTCAGGATATGACAACTACCTTCTCAATATAGCAGTCTTCAACAGTGCAAGTGTTTTCCCAGCTCAACTTGACTTCTCGAGCCTTTTTTTCCGTGGCTTCTCAGAGAGCAGTAAGGACAGCTTATCAACGGAAACATTGATGAAAATTCAAGTCCGGGGACAGATAGTAGATAGGGACCAGAAATCATCTTCGCGAAAAACAACTAGGACGGCAGCGATAGCTATATCTCTGAGTTTCCGTTTACGGTCTATCTGTAGTCACTATTCATCAAATAACGAATCGAAAAGTCCAAGGGCCTACAAACAACACCCGCTGTAGATCGAGATTATATAAACTGAGGCCATGGTACCGATTCTGTAAAGCCAATCTCTTTTAACCTTGCAGGCGAAACCAACAACTTGCTGTTGCGCCCACAAACACCCAACTTTCAGCCCTACGTAACTACAAAATGTCTGTTGAAAAAACTAAAATCCTATTGATCGGTTCCGGTGGTGTTGGTACAATTGCCTCGTACGCTTTGGAATACGCTGGCAAGTCTGAGGTTACCTCTGTTCTACGTTCCGACTACAACAAAGTCACTGAAAAGGGCTTCTCGATCGACTCTTGCGACTACGGCCAAATTGACTCGTTCAGACCAAGCCACATCGCAAAGAGCGTCGAGGATAGTTTGCGATATGGCCCTTTCGAATACATCCTAGTGGTGACCAAATCCGTTCCAGAAGTGGGCAGTATGGTTGATGTTATCGCGCCCGCTGTATCTGACAATACCGCTATCGTCTTGATCCAGAACGGTATCGGTATCGAGGGAGAGGTAATTACCAAATTCCCTAAAAACGCCGTTCTCAGCGGTGTCAGCATGATTGGATCTTCCAACATCGATAGTCATATCAACCACGAAGCCCCAGACTCGCTCAAGGTTGGTGTCTTCGAGAGTAACAAAGCAGTCAAGGACGTCACGCAGGCCGTGTGCAAGAAGTTTGTGGAAATCTACTCTAACGACAAGAACTCGTGTGTGTACGACGAGAGCGTCAAATTCACAAGATGGCGCAAACTTGTGTACAACGCAACCCTTAACTCCGTGTGCGCCATAACTGGTGTCGACTCTGGTAGACTAGAGGTCTTTGGTGGTACCGACAGTATTATCCGTAAAGCTATGAGGGAGGTCCTCGCCGTGGCCAAATCTGATGGTGTCGAGCTGCCAGAAGACGTCATAGATTTCATGATTCGCTCTGACGACCCTGTCTACTACGCCCCATCGATGTTGATCGACGTCCATAAGGGCAACTTAATGGAAGTCGAAGTCATTAGCGGCAACGCAGTCAGAATTGCAGAGAAAAACGGCGTTTCTGCTCCTTACCTAACACTGCTTTACGAGCTACTAAAGGTTATCCAGAAAAAGACCATGGAAAAGAAGGGCTTGCTCACTGTTCCAAAGGAAAGACCGGTACCAAAATAAATAAATCAACCGCACTACATAGACATCTTAATTCCTCACAGCATTAGGTGCGGTTTTAGGGCAAATGTTCTGGACAATACATTACAGAAGGCTGTCTATCATTGCTTACACTATGCAACAAAACATAAGAAGAGTGCGGTTGATTTAGTTTTAAAAAGTGTTCAATCGGAAGGTAATGATTTCTTAGAGATCAAGCACAGCGAAATAGCCCGCGATATTGATATCATTGTATGCTATACATGTCAACAGGATAAGATTCTACAAGCTCGATAACTCGAACGCAAATATAGAAGCCTTCAGAGTCCTGGCAACTTCTCTCATATTAATGAATACCAGCTTTTCTTGCAGAAGGAGTCGATCAGAAAAGTTGTTCTGAGAGTCCATTGCCGATCTTATTGTGACAAACCAACCTCCTCTTACGTGATACTAGCACGTTCGCCACGAATCAGCCCATGAGCTACTTAGCAATGCAGAGTCTACAATTCTCGTCACTACCTTGCTACTATACAAGTATTTTGATCACTTTTAACCATAGTACACATCGAAGATAAACAAAACATTTGCAGGTAACTTGTCAAAAACAGACCGCTAACAGATATCTTGCGTGACAGCGCCTTGTTGAAAGTGGATTTTTTGAGTGCATATCTCCCATTTGATGTATTTTGCCGGAAACAATCGATCCCCTTAGATTTGATCATAGTAGCCATCTTAATTCTCCCGTCTCTTAAACAAGCTTACACCGTGATGAGAAACCGTTTAGTTATACGTAGTCAAACAATGCAAATACCCCTCGCGCCTTTGAGACAAGACTACGTTCAAGGAGGGCTAATTTCAACTAGTGACGAAGTTCTTGATGCAATCCTCTGATCTGCTAGAAAAGCGCTTACTCAGGGTTCCATCAGCTGTTTGGTGCGTTACAGGATTTAATGAGTAAGTTTATCACTTCTAACTGTGAATATCCAATTGTAAGTCTTAAACATAAAAACATAAGCATGTGATCTGCCAAAACATAAAGGTGCAACTGCGAAAGGCCTCAGCTGAACTGTTTGTGGATTGTGCTGATGATTTTCTGAATTTCAAGTAGTGATTAAATCATCACGATGTGTTTAAAATGATTATTTTTAACTCATCGATTCATACTTGAAGTTTGCTCGATATTTTAGATCTACCAATACTCACTGTAAAAATACCATAAATTATTACTCTTTAGATAGTAGCCGGCAGTCTACACCCCTGCAACAAAGTCAAGCTGGTTCGACAGTAGCATCTGTCAAGGGTTTAGATCACCGCTGTTACATGTAGTGTGCTATGACAATTTTCTTCTGGCCGTTAGACTTTCATTTCTAAGCATTGTCGTTCGAGAACCTGTTAGCCGGCGACACGATTTAGAAATGCTGATCCAAAATAGTTCCTAAGGCCGGGCTCAGCAGAACAGGCGCCATTCAAAAAGAGCTGCAAAAAGAAGTCATGCCGTGACTCAACAATCTTTCCCTTACTTCAGCTACAATCGATCAACTTACAAACGACGAGGTTTTCATTCGGGTAGCACTGTCAAAAGAATTTCGGGTGCAGAAATTCGCACATTGAAGGTTTGGCGATTTTTGCGAATTGGATAAAAGAGGACAGTTCTCCACTAGATGTCCCCTTCCATTAGATGAGGTAGACAACAATGCCGTTTTAGTGAAATTTGTGTCTTTGAACAAATTGTGAAGAAAACTGGACCCTTTGTGGCCTGGCTATCAAGTAACGTTAAGGCCTTAGCAAATTACCCACTAGAAAGTTCCCCTTTGAGATGCAGCTCAGTTATTCAGAAAGAACAAAGGAAAGTTGACCTAGTTACCACTCAACCCACCTTAGAAAACGTTAATAAGTATTCGGTGTTGCGACATTTGGTCTACATGGTCAAAACTTGCACGTCAATAAACCAGGGGCTGGGATTGAATCTCACTGTAAGGATCATGGCGTTGGAGGATTGAAGGAGATTGCAGCATTTTTGGGTCTTTTAGAGTCCTAAAGTTTGTTGTTTCGTCTATGCAGGGTAGCCATTGTTTGCGTTGCTGAAGGTTAGGTCAACAAATTCGCTGAAAAAAAACAGCTAAAACCGATCAACTGGATCCAAAGAGTTGACAAGAAAGTGGCCATCGAATTTATTGACGAGCAGTATCGAAGCTGCCTCTCTCACAGGTTGTTGTGACCCATATGCAAGATTTTTCTGGACCAACTAATTTTTCCGTTCACAGCACCGATTCATGCCAACGATGGGAGCGGTGAGCTGAAGAATGAGGCTTGCGAATGTTATACTGAGGAACTTTCATCTTTGGAATAGCGATGTGCTCGCGGATTGCTGGAAAATTCAGGCCGAACAGCGACACACTCCACGTTGCTACTTTTGACTGGTAACGTAGGTCCAAATGCGGCCCAATCTATCATGGGATTGATTTGAAACCCAGGTTCAACAGCGACGAACTTCGACTTGTTGGGATTGACTGGTAACGTACGCCGAAGTGCTGCCTAGTACATCATGCTGAATTGATTTCAAAGCCAGGCAGGACAGCGACGAATCCATGATGGGATGGACTGGTAAATTAGGTCTAAGTGCTAAAAACTCAATCATGCTGGAGTAGATCTGAAACTTAGCCGGAACAGCGACAGATCCACCTTGTTGCACTTGATTTGAAATTCAGTTGAACAGCAACGAATCTAGATTGCTGGTTTTGACTGGCAACATAGATCCAATTTGGACGGATTTATCATTGAATCTACTGGTAACAGAGGTTACAGTGTCACCGACTCCGTCATGCTAGAATTGATTTGAAACTTGGATTGAACAATGACGAATTTGGATTGTTAGAGTTGATTTGAAACCTAGGTTGATCAGTGACACGCTTCACGTCACTGGGCTCAATGTTTGATTTATGCGAAAGAGCGACGAACTCCACCTATGCTCCTCAACAATGAAATTGACTTGAATCCCAGGTTAAAGAGCGACGAATCCATGATGGGATTGGCTGGTAACATAGGTCCGAGTGCGACCGACTCCATCATGCTGTAATTGATTTGAAATTCAGGTTGAACGGCACATATCTAGGTTGCTGGATTTGGATCCTAACATACGTCGAGGTGCGGTTGACTAAATCACGCTGGAAGCGATTTGAAAGCCAGGCAGCGACAAATCCTTCATACTGAAATCGATCTGAAACCCAGGTTGAACAACGACACACTGCAAATTGTTAAATTTGACTAGTAACATAGGTCTAACTCCACCCATGCTCCTCAACACTGAAACCCGGGTTCAAGAACGACACAATCCATCATGTTGAAGTTGATATGAAACCCAAGTTGAACAGCGGCACAATCCACGTTACTGGCTTCGATGTTTGCCTCAGACGGAACTGCGATGAAGTCTACACTGATGGGTAGTCTCGTGTCTAACTTATGTGGAATAACAAGGAGATCGATACCTTAGGAGGATGTAACTTGGAAGGTTTGAGTACACAGACCGGGAGTATTGTGGCGTGTCATTGAAAGATTCTGTTTGCCAGACTCACTCGAAGCAATCCAACAGACCTTGAGTATTGGAGCAGTTGAATCGAGATAGGCTTGATTTTGAGAATCCAATTCCAGGCGATTTGCTCTCCTCAAAGCATCGGAATCAACGCTTTAATCGCCAACAACAGAACTTTACTTTCACGAAAGACGACTAGAGTTCGATCCCAACCTTGCGGTGCAAAAGCCTCCAACAACAAGGTCCTGAGGTCTTGATAAGTTTCTATGGTGCTACTTATCGTCACTAAAAAATACTGATTTTGAAAACGGTTTTACATGGGCAGACCAAGAGTTTTTGGTGAGGTGAGTGCTGTGTGCGTGCGCGTGTGTGCTTGTGTGTCGCTCCTGTCGCCGTTCTACACTTGACGATCTGTTTCCAAAGGCGACGAATTATTATCGCACGAGGACATCATCATCTGGCGTGCGTCGCTCGTCGAAAAAAAAGGCTGCGCTAGCGCGGATCAGCGTACAGGGAAACTTGGTTCTATTCCGTGGATGGATCCACGTCGATACCGCACATTTTTGGGCTGGAACAGATCCATGTTTCTGAAGCACGGTTGTGGGAGAGGAAACCCACGAAAAAGACGACTGCAGGTGTTGAATCGAACATGCAAGATAATTTATAGCGCAGCCGAGGCTGTGTTGCAAGAATGCGAGGCTCAGGACCGATGCTGTGGATGGAGATGCCACAAGACAGCAGCACAGCAGGACAGCGGGACAAGAACACAGAATGACAGGAAGACACTACGACCGAAGCTATGACGTTTGCAAAGCGCTGAGCTACTCTTCTCAGAAACCACTACTCGTCCGTCCATGTTTTTTCGAGCAGACCAACATTCGTGAGCCGGAGAGGATCTTTCCTCGCTTGTGGCGTGGTCTTCCCTGCCCTGCTCTCCTTCGATTGCTACTTCGCAAGACGTAAAGGTCTTTCTCCTTCCATGCTGTTTGTTACCTGCGTACAAGACACCAGCTGCTAGGAGTGACCACAATGCGAAAAACTGAGATGCAGTAGCCCCAAGCTTATTGTCTACGTAAACCGTCCTGCTCGAGGTCTTTACGTCAACTAAACTCTGCATTGCATGGCGTTCATGCAAGATAGGTTCTAACGCTCGACAGCTAATCCAATTCCGCCGTAATTTTCCTCCGCTGTGGTTTCTGCCACACCCGTCAACACTTCTACTTTGTCGCCAAGATCTGTCTCGACAACACCGTGTTTTAGAGCCACTACGGAGTTTGTTTGCGGGGTCTATTACGTGGAAAAGAACATCCGGCTCGGGTATTACCGTCTTCAACGCTGCAGGATCTAAGCTCGATCGCGGTAAAGCCAGCTTCTGGGAATCTGCAGCATGTATAGACGCGAATTCTTGGCTCTCGAGGACGTCAAAAGCGGAGTTGGAGCTTGGAATTACACGGTCGTTTTTGTGTCGTGTTTACGGGATCATGGCGAGTCTCCAATTGTCGGGTTTTTGAGGGAGTGAGAGCTTTGCAGGAAATGGCATAATAGCAGAGGATTCCAGCGTGTTTCTGGAGGATATGATGAGTTGCTAGTTTTGAGATAGGAAGGTTGGTCCTGAAAAAAGTAGTCTCGAAACCTCTTTTTTCTTTAAGTGTACGGTTTCCTAGCTCAACAACACTTCATTCGCTTAACTTTATTACCAAAAAGGAACCCACACTCTCGTTATGCACTTTCTTCGCAACGCTGCTCTGGGCATGGCCATGGCCGCCCAATCGCTAGCCTTGGTGTCGAACTCGTCGTCGTCGTCGTCCGGCGTCGTGGGAAACTACATCGTGTCCACCACCACCGGAAGCACCACGTCGTTCGGTGACATGTACGTGTTCCTCCATACCACGGAACTGCAGGTTTCGGCGCCCGTCGACGGAATCACTTTCGAACTCGACCGCCGTTTGGGCGGTCTTCCTGGAGCTGACGAAAACGGCGACAGCGTTTTCAAGTTCGACTACGGTACCGCAGAGCTCAACAGCGGCAACATCACCGTCAACTTCACGTCGGTGCCTCCTTCCGGCCGCTACAACTTGACTTTCCCTACGTTCATCGGCCAGGACCAGAACCAGATCAGAGGCGAAAGCATCTACACCACCCTCTACGAGAACCAGGAGTTCAACAGCACCATCGACTACGTGCCATTGCCATCGGACCGCGCCGTTTTCAACTCCATCGAGTACGACTCCCAAAACCAAGCCTACTTCTACCTCAACATTCCAAAAGAGGCGTATCTAGGTGGTTTCACTTTCAACACCACGGGTCCTAAATCTTATTCCTACATCGCATACTCGTTTGATTTCGGATTCACCAGAACTCCCGATGACAGTGGTGCCACTTCTGACAGTTTCGACGACCCTGCTTCCACCGATAGTACAAACGACAGCGTTTACCCACAGGACTATGAACTCGACACTTCCAGCGGCGGCATCAATTTTGTCTACAACGGTAACATCTCTACAGCGACCACCTCCATGGCTGGTGACGATACTATTTCCTACATTGGTACTTACATCAAGTTCGAAGTCACTCCTCCAACTGGTACCAACGTTTTCGAATTAGATGCCACTTTGAGTTTCAACGGTGACCAGAAATTGACTTACTCCTTCCACAATTACGGTCACGGTCCCGGATTTTTGAACGCTTACGAAATCCCAGCTGTCACCGTTGGTGCAGGTAGTGCATCTTCTCCTTCTTCTGCTGGTAGCTCTTCCGCAAGTTCTGCTGCTGCTTCTTCTGGGTCTGCTTCTGCTGTTGCATCAAGCTCTGCTGCTTCCTCCGGTTTCAACTCTTCCAGCGGTGCCAGTTTCCCAGCTTCTTCTGGTTCAAGTGTTTTATTCCCCAGCGCCTCCAGCAACGGATCTATGGTCTACCCTGGCTCTAGTGCCTCGTCTGGATCCGCCTCTGGCTCTGGATTCGCCTCTAGCTCTGTTTTCGGCTCTAGCTCTAGCGCTGTTGCCGGCTCTAAAAACATTTCTGCTGGCGCAAGCACCACTACCACACAAAAACTTTCCACCACTGTGATCACCACTTGCCCAATTTGCACGGGTAAGGACAAGACCACTGCCGTGGGCGTCTCCACAGTGACCACCACTATCGGCGGCGTCATGACTGAATACACCACGTATTGTCCTCTAACTGCACAAACCGCTTCTTTGTCGGTGTCCTCTGGCGCTACTGTTAGCGCATCTGTGGCTATCTCTGAGGTGTCATCGGGCGTTTACACCGTTTACACCACGTATTGCCCATACACTTCTTCATCCGGCGCTGCTACCGTAGGTGCTGCGTCCTCTGCTTCCTCCTATTCTTCCAGCACTACTGCTCTCCTATCTCAATACGAAGCAGGTGCCAGATCATTGACCTTCAGCCTTGGAGCTTTGCTGCTTTCAATGTTGGCATTGATTTGAACAAAGAGTTTCAAAACCCCATTGACACAGGTTGACATTTATTCATCGTGTTGGGGAAAAGACAATTCTACAAACCAGATTCAATGATAAAGTATCTGGTTGTCTACAGTTCGTTATAAGATCCAAGACACAAATTCTTTAGTTTTGTTGCATAGTCACATTAATATTTTCAAATAACAGAAGTCGCTCTACAAGTGAGTGTACAGCGGTGCTTATGGGCCCGCAGAAGTGCTAATGAAAACTCACAGTATACCTGTCACCTCATTATTGAAATGATCAGTGATACAAAGTATAGTCTTCACTAGATATAAAGCTTCTTCCACTAAAAAAGCCGGTCGCTGAGTCCCTACCTGGGCAGCCTTGTAGAGACATATAAAGTAAAAGGTTTCAAAGTTCAGAAGAATGATTAGTCAATAGTAGATTACTGTATATATAAGCGCCTGTTCCCAAAGAAATCACAGTATTCGGCGATCGTTGTGCACTATGCAAAGTGTTTTGCGCCTCGGGAGACCATAAAGTCCTTGGATTTCAAGAGCCTGACGAACCAAGAAGGTGTTCTCCATCCGAAAAGTACACCGACACCACCGTTTCTGGAAATTGGAACTAGACCCATTTCTGGACTATCCTTTAGGGCTTTCTTTGAACCAGATGAACCGAAGATTACAGCATCGACTGTGGCGGCAAAAGTCGCATGTTGGACTCTTTCAATGTCAATGATGGAACAAGGACGATTGGAAATGATATCACCGTATGCCAAAACGTTTGGGTAAGCTTTGGTTACCAAATATTCATCTGTCTTCACGAATCCACTGCTGTCTAGCAGTTTTGCATCCAAATATTCTGAGTTTGGAATAATTCCATACGCCGATACTACAACATCGAAAGTCTTTGAAGTTCCGTCGCTGAAATGTACTTCAGATGATCCGTCACTAGTTTCGTCAACCTTAACCGATTTTGTTGTGTTCAATACCTGAACGTCGAGGCTTTCCAGCTGTTGCAATGCCCTATCGGTGACCTTTGAGTTCCAATTGACCAAGGGACCCGAGGCTCCGGTGTAAAGGGAGATTTTCTTGTCTTTGCCATAGGTGAGGCCCAGTTCACCGGCAATTTCCACGGCCGTGGGGCCACCGCCAAGAACGGCGATGGTTTTGGCACTTTTGATATTTTTCGACATTCCAAGCAGCGCGTCTTTGCTCTGCAGATAGTCACCTTGCAGCTTGAACGCAGGGGAGTGACTTCTGGACCCCGAAGCCAAAATCAAAAAATCGTACGAGACCGTTTGTTGGCTGCCTGTGGTGTTGTCTTCCACCAGCACAGTTTGGCTTTCTCCGTCGAGTTTGGTGGCTTTGCCCAACACGAAGGAAACGTTTTTGTTGCCGAGCTTACCGATTTTGTCTTTTATGGAGTAAAACAGCTGTTTTGTTACGTCAGGTTCCACCAGCGCTCTAGGTGCTGCCACGGCGAAATACGAGTGTGACGATTCAGCGATGACAGTGACTTTGACGGGACTCTTCGAGGCGGCGAGGATCTCGGCCGCGCCTATACCGGCAAAAGAGCCACCAATGATCACAACGTGAGGAACTTTACTCATTTTAGGTTTTGGCTTTTTTTCTTCTGACCTTATCAAATTTGTATAGATGTCTTCTGGTTCACCAGCGATGGATGTACTAACTTCTATGTAGTTCTATAAACTAAAAGGTAACTGGGTAATCGTAAACCAGCTTCAAGTCCCTGACCTATTTATACCTTTACAACGAACTACAGTTCCGCTTGAACAGAATGCTCTTGATTGTTGATCAACTGAGTTCCCCGGAAGCTTTTAATTTCCCGGGACCCTTTCTCGAGAGTTTTTCCGAATAATCCTGATAATTAATTTATCAGCATTACATATTATTATCAATCTTATAAATATCGGCAATATTAGATATTATCTGACCAAGGCTATGGGTCTTGACCATATAATTGAACAAACAACGCAAGAAACAGGAGGGATATCCTTTACGATGATGACGAGGTATTGGGAAGCTGGTTCTTGAGGTTTAGTTAGTAAGTAGAAATGTGTAGTTTTCAGCAGAGACTTTTAGCGTTAAGATCGGGTAAATCTATGTAGAGTTGAAGTGTAGTTGATGCGCAAGCTGTGAAAAGACGTTTGTTAGGGATAACGTAGGGAATAATGCGGTGTAAGCTGAAGTGCTGATTAGAATGACTGGCTGTTTGCTAATCTGAATGAGTACTTGTTTGCCAATGGATAGGGTTCTTTCAGTTAATAGACGGACGATAGACGGAAATTAGACATACACCGGACACTACTCGAATGCAATGGCTGTTGAGTATACTACTGTCACTGGGCTGTTCTTACCGATGTTCAATCGTAAAAGTCAATTCTAACAATACTCTATCTATCTGCATCCTATATCTTCATGGCACCGCGTGGTCCACTTCCACACTGGTCACAGCATCATTGGGCCATTGGAAATAACCCGTCTCGATCAAATCTTCGATCTCCGAGACTCTTTTACCCGTATCCTTCAAATAAGCCAAGCTGGCCTCCTTCAAAGGCTGAATCGAACTTCTCATCTTGATCTGGTCACTTGTCCACTCAACACCAAAATACCCGTCATTGCCAGCGTCACGAATTTCTTGGTTGAGTCTTTGAGTATACTGGACATCCATGGGGAATTTCAAGTCGTGGAAAGCACGTCCAGCCCCGTTGAGTTTCAAAAACCACTTTTCGTAATCTAACATTGTTTCCAGCGAGGGCAGTCCAATGCGGCCGCTCCAAACCCTAGCAAGCCATGCGCCTTGCGTTTCGCTCAGTCGTGTGGGCAACACATATTTGGGCAGGCCAATAACACCCAAAGTGGGCAGGTTATAAGCCACAATGTGATTGTAAAGATTGTGCACTTGACCACCGTCGGTGACCAATGAGGCTAGGATTTTGTCACCTTGCGATTTGACTTGCGAAACCGTAGGCAGGAACGGCAGAGACTTGAGATAACCAGTGCAAAAAATGATTTTCTCAACATTCAATATCTTGGTACCGTCCACGAAGTGCACGGTCTTGGTTTCTGGGTCCAAGTTCAATATGTCGGCCACATTTTTGATACGATCGTCGTATCCGGCCGGCATCAGCGATTCGGATCTTTTGCTCTTGTAAACGCGCCGTTTCAACTGGGTGGCCAACTCGAACGCCAGATCCGAGCCAGAAGCACTGTTTCCCACTACTATGATCTCGCCAGAGACGTTTTCAAAGTCTTCTGGAGCGTCAAAGTCCTTGGCGTGCGACACAGAAGACGGAAACTTGGTATGCCATTCTTTCAGACCTGGACGGTCTGGGACATAAGGGAGATCGTAGAACCCGCTGGCGATCACCACTGCATCGAATTCCTCCGTTAGCGAGTGGTTTGTGACTAAGTTTTTCGTGGAAACCAAATACTTCCTAGTTGCATCGTTGTAGCGCAAAGAAACTACTTCGTGGTTGAAATGCACGTACTGTTCAACCTCCTGAGAGTACTTGACGATGTAGTCGAGAACCTGCTCTCGAACGGGGAAAAGAGGAGTTCCCGGAGGAAACGGATATTTTTCGTATTCCATCAACTGCCGGGGCACATTGGTGTCTAGATACTTGTAGACCGCAGTTTGGAACACTATACCATTTTCCTGACTTATGTGCGGCTCGTTTTTCCCCTGTGGTGCTTCGCAGGGGATGGACGGACACGTCGTGATGTTTTGTTTCTTGAACACGGGCTTTGTGTAGTTCCACAGGCCTCCAAACCCGCTTCTCTTCTCGAAGATTTTGATTTTGCCAAACCAGTTTTCATGTATAAACGCCTTTGCCAGTCCTGCACCTACGGGGCCTGCCCCGATCACTGCAATTGAGCTATTTTTCTCCAGATGACCGGACGCCAGCTGGCTAGACGCAAATTCACCGATTGTCATGAGAATGTGAGAAATAAGGTATTTAATTCTGGTCTGTATCTACAAACTTCTCTAACATGACCTTGCGAACGTCTACACTTCCGCTATTCTGTTCACACCACACATCTTCATATATACTCATATGAATGTGCCCTACACACCTACTTCTCGGCGTAGCACCATGCTTCATCAATAATCACCAATTATCACCAGTTATCACCAATCATCATCCCCATAAGCTTATCACCATAAACTATAACCACTATCTCAAGACCTTCGGTCTTCGAACAATGGCAGCCTGTCTATTGTGGCTGGCACACCGAAACTCCATACCGTGCTGCTATCTCCGCTGAAAGCTCATGTGATAGGCTTCCGGCAATTGACAACTCGAGTTCGAAGACAACAACCTGCAGACGATTTGACTCCTGCTCATGATGTCTCCCAACATTAGGCTTCCTGTCAATACATTGGTGACTACTGTTCATCAAATGAGCTCACTAGCAGTTCCATCTCTGACTTGGAGGAACTTCGTTGGTGAAGATCATTATCATCAACGGTCTTGGCACACGCACTTAAGAACAGAAACTTATCGTCAGACCGTTAAAGACCGGTACGATAAGTGCGCTAATAAGACCGATCAGTTAGTTGCAAAGGGCCGAAAGACTCTATTCAACAGCCACTGCGGAAGCAGTGGCGGAGAAAACCATGTTGCCGGTCGAGACAAGCTCCGAACGGTATCAGCTCCATCCAATAGTGCGAATATGACAAACCCAGTGCACTCACATGCCCGAACGCTGAAATTTGGGGCTTCATGCTGTGACTTTGACGATGGATCCATTTCAAGCCTAAAGTTTAACCTTAGCACACCGTGAACTGCATCGCGGCGAGTACAGCGCAAATGCCAATGGATAAGTCGTGGACATGAGGAAAATACCAACAATCACCACTCCGGTCGCTAGAATATGAAAAGTTGTTATTATATTACGCTTTTGATGCTATTCACAGACTATTATTCCTATCTATGCCGAATCCTGCCCCTGTGTCGCTACACCTTCTCGATAGCTACCACGAAGGCCTTGTCACTGTCAGTTTGGGTAGCTTCGTGAGCAGCAAAGCCCTCAGATGGTACAAAGGCCTTGGAATGGCGGGCGCTTGAGCAAGTCTCGAACAACTCGTCAATCTGTTCCAAGGTGAGGCCCTTAGTCTCGTAGACAAAGAAGTACACGAAGATGAAGCACAAGAAAGTGCAACCGCCCCAGATGAAAAACACCTTCGACTGCAAGTTGGCGTGCTCGCTGTCAACAAGGTATGGGGTAGCATAGGCAATGGCAAAGTTGAAGAGCCAGTTGGAAGCTGCACACACGGCCACCGACTTGGCTCTGACTCTGAGAGGGAAAATTTCACCCACAACGACCCAGGCCAGTGGACCCCAAGTAGCCGCAAATGAGGCAATGAAAGTGCAGGAGAAGGCGATTAAAGTCTTGTTGGCAGAGAAACTGTCTGGAAGGGCTGTTCCCACAGCAGCAACGATAAGCTCGCTGACACACATACCGACAGCACCCCATAGAAGCAGGTTTCTTCTACCGGCAATCTCCACTAATGCAATACCTGGGATGGTCATGACGACGTTGACCACATTCATAATCAGCTGAACGATGAATGGATCCTTGATGCCCGAATTTTGGAAAAATTGTGTCCCGTAGTAGAAAATGAAGTTGATACCGGTAAGCTGTTGTAGACCCTGGATAGCGATACCGGTAAGAATACGCTTCAATTGGTGATTGGCTGGCTTGAAGCAGTCAAATACCGAGGAAGCACCGAATGAGCACTCGTAGTTGTAGTTGGCAACGATTTCTTCTAGTTCCGAAGCAATGAATTCGTGTTCTTCTGGCAGACCTCTCAATCTCGACAAAGCTCTGCTTGCCTCCGGAACTTTATTCTTCATGACGTAGAATCTTGGAGATTCGGGCAAGACCAACATACCAGCGAATAAGATCAACGCCCATAGAAGCTGGATGGCAATTGGGATTCTGTAAGACCCAGAGTCGTTTCTGGAATGGGTGCCCTGGTTGACACATGCAGCCAATAGCAAACCGATGGTGATTGCCCATTGGTAGCACGATGTCACCGCACCTCTAATCCACTTGGGAGACGCTTCTGCTTGGTATAGTGGGACGATGGCAGAAAGAATACCCACACCGGCACCGGCAATGACTCTGCCTGCTATTAGTAGGTCTTGTTTCGTGGCTGCTATTTGCAAGACCACACCCACGGTGAAAATGATGCATGAAATAATAAGTCCAAGTCTGCGACCCAAAGTATCGGACGCTAGTGGAGCCAAAATGGCACCACAGAATGTACCAGCAGAGAGAATCGCTGTGATTAGCGAAGTTTCGTTAGCGGTGAAGTGGCCCGCGGAAGTAAAGTGCTCTTTGACATAATCCATTGCCAAAACTCCAGAAATCGTTCCGGTGTCGTAGCCAAAAAGGATACCGCCAAAGGCCACGAAAAGGCCAACGGCAATGGCTCTGAACTTGGAGCCCTGAATGTTTTCCTCAGCATGGAAGAGCTTCTGAAGAATACCCATTCTTGCGAGAGTTGCGAAAGTTTGTAAATGTTTTTAACACTGTTGATGGTGTTGTTTGTTGATGGGGATAAAGCCTAAGAACAAGAGCAAACTAGATCCTGATACTTTTCAATTGATTTAAAGCTTTACCTTTATACTCAGCGTTTAAACTGAACCCCTCCCATCCGGTGTCTCTCCCATTGTGAACTGTAGATTCATTGTTGGTCCGCTGGACCTCTTCTCTCATTTGGAAAAGCCTGTTGTCCGCGGCAACAGGCGCCTGCAGGAAATTTGTGCATATATGGCATCTCGAGGAAAAAGTTTTTCCGTTTTTGTGTTTTTAACGCGGGAGAAAAAGCGGACAAAGGGAAAAATCGTCGGAGAAACAATTTTCCGGGGAACATGCAGAGAAGGGCCCTGCAGAAATCGAAAGAGAAGTGGGGGGAGCTGCCGCGAACATTTTGGACGATGTGTAGCCGCGTCATCTCCCATATTGCCGTAACATAGAGCTAACATAACGTTTGTTTAGTAGCTGAAAACTGTAGAAGTGTCTTAACTGTGTAGTCGATGGTTAGGTTCGATTCAGATGCAGTGAGTCTCGGCTCAGGTTTCTGGTTTACGTTAAACTTTTTCTGTCATAGATGTTATGTAATTTTTCAATGCCAGCTCGTCCTGTAGAAGAAACGACTGAGACATAGAGCAGCAACTAGTGCTGAATGATTCGATTTTGGATTTACGGAATCATCGGGTTAGCTCAGAAACGCTAAAGTAGGGATGTGTTGAACGTTGGGCTGAGTGGGGTGACCTCCAGAATTGCAGGACCAAATAGAATATTCGCATCCGTCAAATTTTGAGAATTGTCAGAGGTCAAAAACGCATATGACTGGCCTGAAAGTTGGGCAGGCACATCGGCAGAAACCAAGTTGTCGGATACTGTGGCCGCCACGGGTACAACATCCAATCCACTCACAAATGTGATGTACGACTGCGAGGAAGGCAGCTGACCGGCAGCAGAAAATGAGACGCTGATATTCTGCGCAACAGGCATTCCCTGGGCAAGCTCGAGCGCTGGATAGGCCCTGAAAGGCAGAGCCATATTCGAAGATGGACACGAAACGATGAACTGCGATGCTAGGGAGTACACGGCGTTTGCACCCATTGGAGTAGCAAATGGGTTGGCCATGGGGATCTCGCCCACCGCATTGCGCGAAGCAGCTTGGTGGAGCGCCTCTGTGGCTAAGATAGAGCCTGCGACGGTTAGGTACTGCTTAGAAGTTACGAGGGGAGCGGCACCCAGATACGCAGATATTCCAACACCATCAATAATCGCTGCCAACTGCACGAATTCTTGCGGCGTGGTGACGGGAAAGCTGTAAGAGCAAGCTTCCACGGGAGTCACTCCAGCGGCTGTCAGAGCGGTCTCCAGGAACGACACGTGGGTCTCCTCGTCGTGTGTAATGTACTTCAGTTGTGTGTAGAAGTCTTCCGTGAAATTGGCATTGGTGAAGTCGTCCTGTGTATAGTTCGATAGAGCTTGCTTGAAGAAAGCATTTTCCAGGTGTTCCAAAGTCAAAGCAAACTGTAAGATATCGACATCAATGTCGTCTCTTTTTTGGAGTTGGACTGGGAACGCCAGGACAGTGGATGACACGAAAAGGGCGGCATATGCTGCAGGCTTCATTACGACAGGAATTAAAACGGTTTCGAGTGAGATAGCGAGGAAAGCCGTTATCGATACGAAAGAAGGCACCATCTAAGAAATAGTAAGTCGTCATGATAGCCAACAAGTTCTTCTTTTATACCACTTTTCCAAGTTTAACGAGAAATGCCATCGCCGCGCCCGGAAGCAATGCTTGTTAGACCATCTCGCTTGCTAAATTGTCCCGCATGTGCTGAAATGGTTGTCGTTCCCTTCCCAACACTTCTTTGAAATCCGAGATCGCTGCAGCCACCATCAGTTCCCATTATGTTCCGATGTGTCAGCATTCTACTAGAGATCAGAGCTAAGGTGCCTAAATTAACGGTAAAAACCCGAATGTTGAGGGAAACGAACCCAACCTCCATTGTTCCCGGCATAATTAGCTGGCTGCAGATGACGTCAAACTCGTCTCTTTTGGATGACAACCGGCATCCTTGTTGTACCCTTCTACTGTCAAGTATCTAGTATGGTTGCATGGTTACCGTCTGACAGCAATTACTTAGCCTTTCTTGGCTGCAGGGGCTATGTCAATGCGATCGATGATGTAATACACTGCATAAACGACAACATGTGTGAGGTCATGGAAGGAGCAGAAGCAAATTGTTGTAGTGTCTTCAGGGAATAGATCCCACTCATCGGCTGTATTCAAGGCGATGACGTCTTTCATTGTCATACTTCACCAAAAAATTGAGCGGTACGAGAATCGAACCCGTGTCCCAACCTTGGAAGGGTTGGATGATAACCACTACACTAACCGCCCTAGATGTTGGAAGATTGGAAAATGAGAATAGTATAGCTCTTGTTGTGGTGCTATGACGAATGGACAGGCTCAAACTCAAGGAATCTCAATCCGAAGGTAAAGAAGATCCTGGAAGGTTGAGGTGAGGTTATAAAGGCCTACGCGAGGAGCTGAGGCTCCACATAGAGTTCGATATCAAATACTCCTTCAAGACTTTACCAGGAACCAAGAATGACATATTAAATAGGATCTGTAGACCGAATTGAAGAAAGTGAGCTATGATAACGCAATACAAGCATTTGAAGCTGTCCACTGGAAACTGTGGGAAGGGCCTCTGAGACTGGAACAACGCGGAAATGTCGTTGAATACACCAACGGATTCACGAACAAGGTGGTATTCTTTCCACCGGAAAAGCTAGTTCCGGAATACCTATTAATTATGCTACTACATAGTCGGATTGAAGCAAGATCTTCGTAGGGAAGTGGTGAAACAGAAGCACAAGACCTTGAGTGAAGCTCAGGAGTGTGTCTCTGAAGCTGCAGAGTATACGGACGACGAAGAGCAAAAACAGGCTTCTGAGGGTGTAAATACAAGTAAAGAACATAACACTGGGGTAGAATATGATAGGTGGACATCAAAGAGAGTGATGAAGCCTGGGAACAATGAAATATTGCACAATCGAGCATACTTCACCAACAAAAACAGTGTGTTTGAGCTGCAACAAATCAGGACACCACAGTAGAGAATGTCGTATTAAAGACCAAAAGGAGTGGGAACTTAAACAACTGACGAATAACGACCGGACAGGCTGAAACAGATGGAACCCCAATACGAAGGTCAAGAATCTACTGAGAGGTTGAGATAAGGGTATAACAGGCCAAGTGAGGTGCGGAGTTTTTGATTTGAACCTCACAAGGAACCCAGAATGACATAAGATTGAGGGTTTCAGAAACAAGCAGAGTAAGTGCAGCATCGACAGAAGAAAAACAAGCTTGATATCAGAAAAAGACCAAGACATTCAACAGGATTAGAGACCTTTCATAAATTCTAGTAGTTAGTGATGCGCACCCACGACGTCGAGCATGTCGTGTGTAATTATTACTCACTAGCGAGGTTTGAAGTAGACGTTTTGTCTATACTGCCTGATCTTATTCCCGAAGAATCTTCTTTTACATGTTGGGCCTGGGGTTCCCGCGTTCTGCGTGGGGTGCTTATATATTTGTTCTTGACCCATATTGGTGGTACCTACGAAATGTAACTCCAGTTTGTCATGTTGTGTCTTCTTACCTCAACCGAGCAGCAGCAGCGTCCTTCAGACAAGCCAAGACGCTATGATGAGGTCCTATTGCGGCTGCTTCTTTTTAAACACATTTTGTCAGCACTCGTAGTTTGCATTCACTTGGTGAGTTGAGTCCGGATCCAACCGCGTGAGCAGGGGCCTCACATATGCTGTAAATTTCCTGCAACAAGCCTTTATGCTATAACGGTTCTTGTTCTTACAGAGAGTCGGTGAGCACTTTGCAGAAGTGGCCAGGCGTAGAAAACTGACGCTAGGATAAAATTATTCTTGAACTTGTATTACGATGTCAAGATCCGATTCGGCACGGTCAACAACTGATGTATAGTGCAGCCGTTTGGCTCTAAAACTTGGCAAATTATACATACACACCGCACTAGTGTATATATACTTTATAATGTACAATGTTCTTCCTCTCCATCTTTCATTAAGCGAAGTGAATCCCAACCTGATGGAAAGCGTACAAAAGCTGCAAAAAGTCTGTTTGATCACACTTTCCAGCTCTTTTAGCTGAAAGACCGGTGCTGTTTAAAACAGCCTCGATTTTTTGCTTGACAACATCTATCATCGAACCGGTCGAGTCGTCAACCATCTCCGATCCATCATTTACGGCTGCCAGGTATGCTTTGTAGTTCTTTTCCAAGATTTCAAGTACAGTATTGGATTTAAATCCAGCGGCAATAGTCCTGTTTTTACGCACAAACACTATGCGCAACAATCCATCCCATTCGTTGAAATCTACCCGAGGTCTTGGTTGTTTGATCTCAATACGCACAACACTGGATTCCACCTGCGGTGGTGGTCTGAAATTGTTTTTACCAACTTTCATGATGTGGGTGACGTTTGCCCACATTTGGACATTAGCAGAAAGTCGACAATAGAGCGAATCTCCCGGCCTTGCTAGCAACCGCATGGCAAATTCCCTTTGGAACATGAGAATCGACACTCTTGGAGGCTGTGGTTGGTTTATTAGCTTGAAAACCAACGGTGACGATATCTGGTAAGGTGTATTACTTATGCAAATATCGAAATAGGGTAGTTCTGTTTTCATGAAATCGCCCAGCAGAATATCTAGCTTTTTCTCGCCAGCAGTACCATGCACACGTTTGGTCAATTCCGCACCCATTCGAGGGTCCATTTCAACGGCAATGACCTTACGAGCCTGTTCCAAGATACGTACCGTCAAATTACCAGTACCAGGACCCACTTCCAAGACCGTATCTGAAGGCTTTATCTGTGCTTTGTCCACAATTCCCTGTGCTACTAACGGGTTTTTCAAGATATGTTGGCCCAGATCCGTGTTGAACTTGAACACAGAGCTCAGATGTTTGTCCGCTGACACTTGTGGACCATTGCCCGTGGCGGTCGTGAATTTTTTTTTGGCGGCTTTGCCCATGGCTAAGATAGATATTCAATCAAATGGAATTCAGGTGTCTTCTCTGGAAAGATTGAGCACCTAGTTACCGAAACGTTTTCCAGTTTAAAGACGGTGCGATGAGCGATGAGCGATGAGATGCGATGAGATGCCATTTTCCAAAAATTTTAATAGTCAGATGACCAGAAAGATCTTCATAACTATATACGAGGAAACGTCTTGGATCAATAAACGTACAAGGTGACTTTTCACAATTTTTATTTTCGTATTACATTATCATTAATTACGCACGTGATAATGTGATCACGTGTTAGAACTTCACATTGGAACTATACGGGTGGTGATGGTCTCTCGGACAGGAATTGCTTGGTTCAGTCTCCAGGTGTTTCCACTCAGAGTCTACTGTATGATGGAATGATCTCTTTGCAATTGTGACTCATTACTGAGCTCTGTGATTCCCTTCGAACCCAAATCTTAATACGTTCAGACTTCCTGGAATAATCGCCTAATCTATCGACTGGTCAATCGTGAGGTTCAAATATGCATTTCCAGGAGTCTTAGAATGCTTGATGATCGTAAATAATTTTCCATTTGTGTTTCCTAGCTCCAGGAGTCGATGCTTGAGGATCCTATGATAGATTTCGAGGAAAGCGACTTCGAAGGAGATTTAGAAGGCGATCTCGATTCGCTATTCTCAGTAGTGTAGACTTCCCACGTTCCAGCGTGATCATCCACATTCAAGTCGGCCATTGGTTGTCTCGCAGGCGAAATTTGCACCTTTT
The DNA here is from genome assembly GCF_000938715.1 of Lachancea lanzarotensis. Classification (NCBI taxonomy): domain Eukaryota; kingdom Fungi; phylum Ascomycota; class Saccharomycetes; order Saccharomycetales; family Saccharomycetaceae; genus Lachancea; species Lachancea lanzarotensis. The sequence continues at coordinate 62,506 of NW_019212886.1, forward strand.
GCTCGCTCCACTCAGTATGCTTCGCATTGTTTTCGTCGTCCGCAACCAACAGTGGTTTGTTCTTCTTTAGTGATCGTAGCTTCTCTTGCTTCAGCGTTACCAAATCCTGGCTTTCTGCAGATTCTTCAAAGAAGTGGAAAATGCTTGTCTTTCCCAAGGGATCACCACCGTTCTTCGTGGGACTTGTTCGGGTGGGACTAGACCGCTTGGATTGAGCTTTCGGCAGAAGTTCCGCTCTCTTGGGAGAAAAGTTGTTGGAGCGATGGTTTACATTTTTGCCGGAAAGAGCACGACGTACTTTGGTGGGAGACTTGCTGTTCATGTTGATGGAATAAAGAGGTAAAGTTATCGAAATTAGACAAACGACGATTACTCAAGAAGCTTATTGATCCGGAACTTTGTGCAATGATAGTTGGGAAGTAGCTACAATATATAGTTTCCGTAGGCATATATACATATGCTTTTCAGTGGAAAGATTCTTAACCTTTCCCAAGATCACGAAAATTGGTTGTTATATCGACAGCTTACAGCAGCGCGAAATTTGGAAAAACGCCAATATGTCTCCCCAGCTAGGGAAAATAGGTCGTGAAGAAGCCTATTTAGGGTGTTAAGAGTGCAACGCATCAGCACAGTTCATTAATCGTGATAGGTACATATTAAGTATGATTGGGCTTTGCCGGTTAAGCTTACTCTTTCTTACCGTCGTAGTCGTAGTCAACACGAATGAATAAGGTCGAAAAAATGTAACGCTCGCCGCTTTCGCTGTGAAGAGGAACGTGCCGATAACCCTGTCGTAGATAACTTAGCTTCAGACAGCAGGTGGCTAGCTCGGTGTCGGCGGTTTTGACTTTGAAAAGTAGAAAATTGAAAAAAGTATCTTCAAGCGTAATCTTGAACTTGGTTTCCCACACGGGGTTGAAACCGTTCTCGCCGCGGTTGGGGGTGCAACCTGAAGTTTCTGATTGCACCAGTCCATTTTCGCTTTCTAAGGGCTCTATCGGTTTATTGTTGCTAAAAATGTTGAGGTTTACGCTAAAGCAGGGAAACGCCTGTTTCTGCTTTTGCTTAAAATCCTTCGGTTTAGGGAGCATCTGCGCAGAAAGAATCTCTACTCGTAGAGAAACATTGCGTTTCTCGAGACCCTTCCGCATAGTCTTAATATCATTAGCTTTGGCTACGTTGTTCAGCAGATAGTCCGGCTTCAAGACATAACCAGAATGCCATAAAGGTGCGTCTTCTAATGGTAGCTGGAACATGGCCTTATTGATCTGTTGACCTATGTCAAACGTCTGCCAATTGGTGGCAACAATCTGGACACCGAGTTCCCAAAACTTGATAGGATTAAAATTTGAGGATTTGTACCGCAATGCGTGCGGGTACACCCTCATAAGGAAACGCCGATTATGCTTTTCGACAGCCAGCTTTTGCAACTCATCTTTCGCCAGATTCTCAAGCTTTTTCTCGTTCAACGAGAAGCAATGGTTTTCTGTTTTGGACTCCGGTAAGGAAAAATTTCTGAATTTGAGCCCATGAATGAGCGACATCGCTACCAGGCTATCAATAACATGCAATTTCGTCGAAATGCTGAGCCGTCGTCCAGATCTCTTTGGCACTTCAAACTCAGAGTCATACGAAGAGCTTGTGGACGACGTTACAGAGTCTTCGTCCTGCAAAGACTTTGGTACATCACTCTTGGATTTCTTGACCTTGATCAAAAATTTATGCTTCAGATCTGCGGGGGAGGGAAGTGTATCCTTGACTGGACGATTGAATATGTTACTGCCCAGCTCTTGTCGGAGAATGTTGTCCATAATAACCTGATTTGCGGGCTTGCAATGCACCTCCAAAGAAAGAACTAGGGGATAAGGAGAAGTGATGAATGCATATTTTCGCACCACTTTTATTACATTTCCAAGAGGTAGCGAACCCGTTAGTCTGCCATGGCAAACTACAGGACCATCCTCGGAATCCCATATGTCGATCTCAATGCACCTACAGCCTTGTTGCAACGCAAGCACGTAAGTTTCCACTGTTGGATTTTCTCCCAACTGTTTGCCCTGTAGGTAAGTATTGTGCGAGGAGGAAATGAAATATTTGTTGATTGGATGTGAATAATCGGTTCTAGTATCATCCAGATACGGCTGAGAGGTCATATATTTTCGGAACCCCTCTAGCGTCATTAAATCGTTTCGTTGGCTGAATTTTCGGAAGTCGCTTGTAATTTTAACGAGGTCCTGTTCTTCATGCTGTTGCTCTATAACAAAGCGGATGAAATCATTTAAATTCAACTGATCGGTACCCTTCGTTATACCGCGCCAAATACTGTACACTTCCGGCCGGCATTTGAGCTCTCGAACAAAGCTTTGAAACTCTGGAAAACTAAGGAGACCATTGTTATTGATATCCGCTACGTCGAAAAGTCGTCGTAAGTAGCGGCTGGAACAGAATATATTGAACTTGGCACATAGTTCTTCCACGTCTTGAAAGGAAAGTACGTCTATGTCATCGGCTGCTTTCTCAGCAGAGACGTTGGCACGCCAATGGACGTTGGCGAACATCTCATCATCCGGATCTGAGATACTTCTCATAAGGTAACGCCTGGAATCCACCATGCTGACGATACCTACGTACAAACATTCATGATCTACATGGTTGTGGGCCACTAGATGCAATGCGCGAAACTTGGTACCCAGTTGATATATGATGGTGACCCAATTTTTGGCCGCTACGTTTGAAGCCTTGTAATCCTCAATGTAGTTCTTCGCCATTTCTCCGGTTCTTACATCTTTGATGGTATCGATGCCGATGCTCTTGGTGTCACGCCAATGAAGTTTACCGCTTTCAACACGAAAAATGTGTTCGATTTGTTTCTTACGACTAACTTTGGTCAATACGACTCCATTTTCGAGTCTTGTGTACAGGTTTCTGAGATGATCATCGCTCCATGGAATGCCACCGTCTTTCGTAAAAAAAGCGTCACTGTAAGTCACAGGTCCCAAAATAGGTGCCTTTTTCAGTGTTTTTGTTCGTGACACATAATTAGCGGTCCTGCGTATGATATGTTTAACTAACTGTTTCGATGGTTCTTCAGAAGCATGTTCTTCAAAATTATCACCGAATCGAGGTGAAGATTTGTCCAAAATGACAAGACCATCTTTATGACTTCTTTTGAGCCAAAACTGTGGTCTTGAAGATGCCCTTTTCGTCGGTGGTTCACTAAAGCTTGTGCTTCCCATCTTGTCTCTGTATGCTCACGTTTTAGCCCGCTTTTTCAAATATACCAAGCTCAAGTCGGCACATTCAGATTGTTCACTCACCCGACTAATGAAAATATCTTTGATAACGTTACGATCCGGTACGTCTGATCGTTGATGGTTGCGCTTGGCATCTGATGTTCAACATCAAATCGAGAATTAGAATAGTCTTTGGTTGACTTGTAAGTTTAGTCAATTTAATTGCAGCTTAGGTAAGCACGAGGTCGAAAGTTGACACTTTCTTTGGAATACTTCAGATTCCAAGATGGGCAGGATCGAGCTTTGAGGTACCACTTTCATTGGATCTGACAAGTGGTTGATGATAGGTTGTGCCAAATTGTGTTTATGGCACTTGAATACGGGAATTTGCGACCTCAGGTTCGAAAAATAAGCTATTTTCTGATGCAGTAGTTCGGTAAGGGAAATGTCAGGTAGAGGGTCGGGGTTTGCATTTCGACTTGGGCTTGGAATGATGCTAGTTGATATTTCATCGCTATTGTATGACTGCGAGAGGTTGGGGATACTCTCAAAGTTAAGTCGAGCGGGTTGTGAGATCGATGATGGCTGGTACAGTGGTTTGAGCTTCACAGCGGACTTTGGGGTAGTGTTTACCATGACTGGCTTGATGTTCATGCGCTTGAACAAAAATGCTCCAACACTGGTAGAGCGCGTTTGAGTTGACCTTTTCTCGACAGGTTCTTCCTCTCGTAAAGACAACTTCTGGACATGTGACGCTAGATCTTCGTCTGTATCTGCCTGTGAGCGAAGTTCTTGTATCTGTGATCTGACTTCAAGCCACCGATCGGCAAGCTCGTTGGACTGATCGGCCACATCGACGCTAAGCACAGAGCTATGGAGAGCCTGGTATACGATATTAAAGTTATTTTCAATTTCCTGCTGGAGTGACACGAGTTTAGAGCGTTCTAACGTTCGCAGTGTTGAGCGGGCTGCTTGTTCAGTGACCATGGCACTAGCGGCCACTACGTCCTGTTCAATGATTTTGTTCAAGCTTTTAAAGAGCTCCTTCCAGCGAGAGTTTACAAGCTCTTCCTTAAGTAAATAGAAAACAACCAGCAGTGAGTCGTGTTTTTGACCAAGGTCATTGTGTTTTGTTTTCAAAATATTGACCAAATATTCAGCATGGTTGATCTGACGATTGCCAAAATGCTCAATCCTGTGGCGTAAAGTGTGTCGTAAGTTTTCTTCCAATGGCTCTATAGTATCCCTGATTGTGATGAATTTCTCGAAGAGGTCAGAATCCTCGAAAAAAGAAGGCACTCGAGCAAATCCCGTATCGGCACACTCCGAAAGAATGCTGCTGACTCTCTTTTGAATGTCGAAAGAAGCCCGCGAGATTTCCGAGCTTTTCATGCCCTCTTTTATTTCAAAACATTTTTCAGCATTTCCGTCTATCAATGCATCCAGTGCCAGGATGTTGTCGTTGAGAATTGCATTGAACTCTAGCCCGCTTTCCAAAGCATACCTTGAAGATCGCAGCAGAATCTTTAAACGATCAAGTCTCATCCAACAGTCCTCGAATGTGTTTATCAAATTATGCAGTTCCTCGTCCTCAGCTCCATTTTCGACCCAAGACTCTATTTCGTCAAGCCGTTCTATCAAGCCAGCCTCTATATCTGTGATTGTTTGAAACACCCGGTAGAAATCGTTTTTGACCCTGTTCATACCCGCGAATCTCTCGAGCACTTCTTCATCGGAGCATTCTAGGTCAAAACGGGACTCTAAAACTCCCTGCAAATGTTGCCATTGTCTTGATAATTCGCTGAGATCAGCGATCAGCCGGCCCCGATGATGACCTGCATCTTTCTTGATTTTCGGAGACAGAAGAGTAAGGACTTTCAAAGTTTCAACAAGGATACTCGGATTAGTTTGAAACGAGACGTTCAGTTCCATTGGAACAGCATTAGCCGAAGGTTCATGCGTTTTAGGGCTCATTGTTCGGACTCGATGCGTGTAAGACAGTTTGTTGATAATAATGTTGAGTGCTGTCGTCCACGGTTACATGTGAAAGAGACGATAGTAGTGTCTTGTCTAATGCGGTCCCGTCTTTCAACATCTATTCAATTGCCGAAATTCAATCGGTGGGATTGGGATCTAAGCTTCAAAGCCAGAGATGAGCTTTTACCATTTTTTACTTTGTTTCTTAAGCTCAGGTCAAATTCTTTCTTTCCCACTATTATGAATATTCTATTAACACTATCACTTACGCTCTCTTTAATATGTACATGTTATGCTTGCTTCCGGATTTTATCAATTGTAATTTGTCCAGTATGATTTGTAAGGGTTTGCTAATTGTGCACGCGAATGACCGTTTGATCAAGGTGTTAGCTTAGAGGACTTTTGATCGAGAGTGAAGTCGTGGGCAACGTGTTCGCGCACTTCATCATTTACTTTGTTGTTTTCGACAGCATCTTCGGCTTCATCAGATGTACGCGAATCTTGTGCAGAACTTGCAGTTTCTCTCTTCTTTTTCTTGTCATTCAGCAGCTGGAAAAGCTCACTTTTCTCATTTGCATACAACTCGCGGAACTTGCCCATTTCTACAACTGATCCATCGTGACCGAGAACAATGACATTTTCTGATCGTCTAATCGTACTGAGTCGATGTGCGATGCTTATGATAGTTAATTCCTTGCTCTTCATCAATCTACCCAGTGTATAATTGATGGCACCTTCGCTTTCCACGTCAAGAGCGGACGTTGCCTCATCCAATATCAATATCTTGGGCTTTTTGATCAAAGCGCGAGCGATCGAAATTCGTTGCTTTTGCCCTCCGCTCAAAGAAGCGCCCCTAGGACCAATGACTGTGTCGTAGCCCTCAGGAAACTTTGTTATGAAGTTATGACAGAAGCATTTTTTGGCTGCTGCACGGATTTCTTCCATCGGGGCTTCGCCATTCAACCCATATGTGAGGTTGTATTTGATGCTTCCTGACATCAGCATTGGCTCTTGCTGAACCACACCAAGATGGCGTCTCAGAGACTTACAACTGACCTTGGAAATATCCTGTCCATCAATAGTGATATGTCCGCTGGTGGGGTCGTAGTAGCGAAGCAGCAAAGAGGCAATCGTTGATTTGCCTCGACCCGATGGCCCCACAATGCACACATTTGACCCAGATTCGATGGTGAAGTTGAGGTTGTTGAAGATCTGATTGTTCGCCCTCGTAGGGTAAGCAAAAGAGACATCGTGAAATGTAATTTGGCCAGAGCGAGGAACAAAAGCTTTCCCCGAGGTTGGCTTTATCTTTGACGCATGGTCTGTCATTTCAAACAGTCTCGAGGCTGCACCTGCCCCTTTCATGAGTTCAGAGTAAAAATTTGAAAGACCAAAAACTGCCGATCCTGTGTATTCCGTGTAGAGCATGAAAGCGGTTAGATCACCAACCGATAGGGCACCTTGTAGGACAAGCTGAGATCCGTAACCCAAGACAATAAGGAAGCTCAAGTCGCCAAGTACACCTGTAGAGCTAAAAAATGTGGCATTGGTCAAAGCTTCCTTCTTTCCAAACGAAAACACCTTCCTAATCGCCCTGTTGTAGCGACCAAGCTCCTTTCCCTCGGCCACAAAAGACTGAATAGTTTTAACTCCATTGAGTTGCTCTTCTGAAACCTTGGTCAAGTTACCGGTAGACTCCTGAAGCTCCCTCGATATCGCTCTAATTTTTTTCCCGTATATTGTCGCTCCCACCAGTAGTGGAGGAGCGAATAGTAGCAACGCTGAGGTTAAGGATGTGGAAATACTAACCATCATACCGATACCAACACCACCACAAATGATCGCTTTGAAACCATCGGAAACATTCTGCGTCATTGACCGCGAAACGACGTAAGCGTCCGAACTCAATCTTGAAATTAGATCACCTACTTTGTTGTGGTCGAAAAATTCTGCGTCTTGGTGCAGAATCTTTTTGATAACTTTAGACCGCAGTCGAGCGACCAATTTCTCACCCAATACCCTGAGTAGTACGATTCTACCAAAATTGGCAACAGTTCCTAAGACTAAAGCTCCGGCAAAAACCCCAAGAAATTCGTACATTCCCAAGTTTCCAACTATGGGGGGTAGATCATCCAAGCTGGTCGGTCCAGAAGCCGCAGCGTACGCATTTTTGATAGAATCCAGGACCAGACCAATGACTTTCGGTATGGCCATACCAACAGACGAGCTGATGGTTAATAGTCCGATGGCAAGACACAGCAGTTTCCAGTCATGTCGAGCCAATTTGAATAACCTCCATACTTCTTGGAAATCCATCTTGGAGCTGACTTCCTCGACTTCCTTTCCCGCAGATTTTGGAGTATCTTCAGCAGCTTTCTGAGCTTCAAAGCGTGTTACGGAAGCGGAAAATTGGCGCACGACGTATCTAAAATCAGGACGTGAGCCTTGAGGCCCAAAGATTCCGTGTTCCCTTCTCAAAATCAGAGACTTATGAACCGGCGTTGCGCTCCTGTGCATATGCCGAAGTAAAAGTGGAGGGCGTCTCAGACCGTCCACCACGCCGCTGGAACGCAGCAATTGCAGCGATCGTACCAACATCTATTCCACAGGGGCGATATGAGAGCCGACTAGTGACCAAGAGGGGTGGTTTTAAGAACGAAGACGTGCACCTTTGACGTTTGATTCTCAGAGGCTCAGTGTAATTGAATATCGAACATATACAAGATACATATGTTATGTTGAACGGTATGGTTGGAATATGAAAGTATCACGTGATCATTTGAATCACGACGTGTTGTTCTCTATGGCAGCTATTTCGAACTATGGGTGAGAATACTGATGGTGCTCCACTACACCGCTCTTCTCTCACGTAGTTCAATTGAATTTGCGTCTATCGATGCTCATCTGCAAACTGGTAATTAATTATCTAAGTAATAAGAAAAAAAACTAAGAAGACACGGATTCCTGGAACGATTTTGATCGAACCTGGCGAAACCACCCTCACATAGCCCTGTCTCTGCCAAAGACGCGTTGAACTCTAGACTATGTCTCGAGGTTCCAAATTCCCCAAAATCACGATATACGATATTAGTATATATGGGAACCTTACTCAAGTAACCTACGATAACTGCATGGTCTCTCGACCTGGGTCACTTTAGTTCACACCTCGTCAGTCTGTGCAACATGGTGTCCAATCTCGCAGCGTTTTCTCAAAGTTTCTATTTTATTACTGGTTTTGGCCCTGTTCTGTACAGGGCCAAGACACGCATTCTTATGAATATACATAACATATGATCGGGAACGCACCCATTTCAGCACTTTCCCTTTTCAAGAATAGGTGGTCTATTTCTTCAAAAGAGTAGCATCGGCAGTGGCATTGCCGTTCTCGTACTTCACAAACTTGGCGTCAGTCTTGCCTCTGGACAAGACTTTGGTGTTTTGGACCTCGGTTTTCAAAGCGGAACGAACCGTTTGAGCGGCGATAGCCAAGTAGTTGTTGTATGTCAAACCAGCTTTTCTCCACGCAGACATTATGACGTTGAAACACTCGAGTTGACAAGCTTTGCTGAGATTATTGAAGAAGAAGCCAATCTGAGTTCTGGTAGTTAGTTGAACCTATGTTAATTGACTGTAGATGATTTTCTATTGGAGGAAAATTATTATGAATATTTAAGTCACGTGTGAGAGATCTCCAGGACCGGGTAACATTAGTTGAAAAATTAAAAATTAAATCACGTGCTATCAAGACTTTCAATGGTAACTATACACGAGTACGGGCATCGCCCGTAGTACTAACTTTTCAACCTCGAAAACTATCTCTTGATACAACGAAGACAACTACCGCTAGCAGCAGACAAGACAGTCGTCAAGACGTCTCATATTGCTTTTAATCGTGTTCTGCGGTCATAAATAACCTAGAAATATGAAAACAACCGACGAGTCTGACGCAGTGTCGACCAAGATCGATAGAGATCTCTTCTATAAACTAGCGTCTGATCTTTCTGAAGAAAGGTTGCAAGCAACCGTTAACCTTGTTACGGAGCTCTCTAAATTATCAAAAGAATCTTCCGAATGGAGCTATGTGCTCTCCAGACTCATCAACGGGCTTTCTTCCAGCAGAAATGGTGCCAGGCTCGGTTACGGCCTGTGTCTCACAGAGGCTGTGTTTTTGGCTTTACAAAACGAGGTTCTGCCCGACATTGGCCATTACACCCAGCTGCTTTTTTCGTCGTTATCAAAAGAGGCTGTTAAAAATGGCAAAGAAGAACGAGGTTTGATTTTTGGCAAGCTTTTTGGCCTTCAAGTCCTATTGAATGAGCCATTGTTTTCTCACGTCTTCAAGACTGGCGATGCCAAATCTGGATCCCAAGTTTTGAATCTCGATTTTACCTTAGAGTACGCTACCGCATTGATTGATGTCGCTATTACCAAAACGTGGATTCGTGAATCTGCTCTATACACGTTGTATCAGGCCATTGAGAAATTGGCTCCGCTGTTCACATCTAGCGCTACAGTCAATGCTATATTCGGGCTATTGGATAAAAGCCACCTCACGCTCACCAGCGAAGGTCTCGCTATTTACATCTTCCTGTTGCACACTTGCCCTACAACTAAGAAACTATCTGGGCTCGATAAGAGTCAATTGCAGAACTCTTGGAAAGGCGGAGACCCTTTAAAAAAAGGAAACCTCCCGCTGATCGCAAGTGCTCTCAAAGAAGCCAATGTATCTGAAGATACGTCTTTAAAGCAAAAAGCTGTTTGGGCTCCCCGCTTACACTTTGTATGGGATGTTTTACTGCCCGCCATCCTAAGCACTGGCATTGAAAACAGCCACGTCTCTGAAAAACCTGTCTCCAAGAAAAGGAAAAAAGATTCACATGATAAGAAGCAATTGATAGAACTTCCGGAGTTTTGGAAATCAGTCATTGACGACTCTTTCTTTAGCGAGAAGGCTTCGAGTGAAAGGAAATATTTGGGGTTCTTAGTTTTCGAGAAGGCATTAGAACGGGTTCTTAGTTCGAACCTCTCAGACATTTTTTCGACTAACTTCATGAGATGCCTAATAAACCAATCTGGTAGTCCCGAGAGAAATCTCCATAAAATATCTCAAAAATCTCTAAATGCAATCTTGCGTGTTTGTCAAGAGAATCCAGAAAAGACGGCACCTGTTTTGGAGGCAATTGCCTTCAGTGAGACGGGATCTATACATTTCGACAAGCTCACGAAATCTAAGACAATCACCAATCTGCTGGCGATTAAGAATCTCCATAGCGAGCATCTCCTCAATGTGGTAGAAGTTCTGGGTCAACATCTTTCCCAAAATGACAACGACTTTTCCACAACGAGGTTTGCTGTTGATGCTGTACTCCATCTTATAAGAGCACATAAGGTACAGACTGACATTTCATGGATTGAACCTTGTCTTGACCTGCTTATACAACTTGGCTTCTTCCAAAAACATGATCTTTTGGACACCGCTGAAACTCATATTCCTACCCAATCGATCAATACAATTGCTGTTGAAAGGCTTTACTCTGTCCTCGCTGATCTCCTTTCTGCAGAAAAAGGTCCTTCCAAAATTTGTTGGCCGTATTTGGCTCTGGAGAAGGTTCTTGTCAAACAGAGGAACCGAAAGCTTATAAATGCGGTAGATGACGAAATCAGCAGCATTTTCTCCACTGCCGAGACAGAACTTCAGACTGTCAAAAACAAGCTATTGGAAGATCAATCTAACATTCAATTATGGGCTCTACAGTTACTTTTCTCAGTCAATCTTTTAGAAGCGTACTCAGGCGAAGCAGAGTCTGTTTCTGTACTGGAAGACCTCATATCGTTTTCCGAGCTATATGAAGAAAACAAAGATGGCTCCTACGCTGGGTTCATTGAGATTCTGTTATCGTTGGCGGCTCAAAAGAAAGCTTTATTAAGAAAGTCCAGTTTGATGATATGGGAATCATTTGTGGGTCAGGTCTCACCTGATGACCTTTCAGTTTTGCTTGATGTACTACCGGCGAGGGAAAATAAAGAAGGTTATAGTAATCTTTTTGAGGGTGCTAACGAAGGCGAGAGCTCCGAGGGAGAAGAAGACGATGACGACGACGAAGACGAAGAAGATGAAAATGAAGAAGATGAAGAAGAAGATGAGGACGCTTCGAAAGATAACGGAAGCAGTGACGAAGAAGAAGACGATTTGCACAATGATAATACTGGCACCATTGAGAAAGAAGCTGCCAGTGCCCTAGCGAAAGCTTTGAATTTGCCAGATTCTTTAGTTGACGACAAAGGTGAGGTCCATTTTGACGATTTAAGCGGCACAGGCGACGATGATGAGGACTCAAGTGATGAGGACCTTGATGATGAGAAGATGATGGAACTTGATGATCAACTTTCAGAAATCTTCAAGCGCCGTAAGGAAGCTTTATCCCAGATTCCAACGGGTAATAAAAGAAAGAAAGAGGTTCAGGAATCGAGAGAAAATGTCATCGCTTTCAAGCACAAGGTGGTAGACATGCTTGAAGTGATGGCACGTTGGGCTGAGGCTGAGTCCAAGAAAGATGACTTTTCTGGCGCCCTGGAGAAAATATTGGAGACTGTTGTTCCGCTCGTAGAATGTGTCAGAACAACTATGGACAGGCCACTTGCGGAGAAAGTGTCGAAGCTGGCTAAAAATAAGATCACGAAAATCAAAGTAAGTGGCGTCAACGCTGCTGGAAGGTATGACAAAGACACCATAACGGAGCTACTTAGGGACATTCATCAGTCTATGTTCTCAAAGAAGCCAGGGCAATTTCCGAACCTCTTCTTCTCGGTTTGCTCTTCAACTTCGATCTTTCTGGCCAAGCTAATGATTGAGTTGGACCCTTCGATGGAAACGTATTTCACTTTGACAAAACTATACCATGAATCATTAAACGAGTGGTTGAAGTGGGGAAAGTTCGGTGTGAGCATGTTTACAGATTTCCTCAATTGGCTGTCGTTAAAGAAGCAGCAGACGACAAACTAGTCAAACGAGGAGTTGTTTGTCCTTTGCTGCCGTTGAGGACCTTGTGTACTATTCATAGCAGAACACTCCGGTGGCAAATTAAAGAAGCGTTCGAAGCTGTCAATTACCAAAAGTTTCAGAGCAGCCACTGCCACATGGATGCGCCGTTGTGCTACTTCCTGATTCGTATGAAGAAAAAGCCGCTGAAGATGTGACACGAATTGTTAAACGAAAGTAAACGATATCAATTGATGGTGGGGCTCAAGTGGTTCATCATTGGCATAAATCAACAACTTGCACAAGCTGGCTATACGGCACAGCCGAGTAACGTAATGTTAACTATAAAAGAGTTAACGTTTGTCGCGTCACAGTCAAGATCAAGACTACACCACTCAAGAATGAAGCACTCCACCGACATCAACAAGGAAAACGTGATTTTTGACACAACCAATGGCTTACAGAATGGTGTTGTCTTTGCAGCAACATACGAAGGCGCTTCTTTTGAGGTCGCAAGCATTGATAAGGTTAAAAGCTGTCACAACAAAAGCCAGATTTTGTCAGAAAATTTGATTATTGCGGCTTTGACCAAGATCATCGAGGATTACAGTGAGCTTCGGACTACTGTGAACTCCGATATGCGGCTTAAATTGCTTGAATGCATAAGGTATGATGATGTTGTACGTGAGATACAGTATGAAAGCTACAGCGAGGAGCGCCTGAATTGTCATGGAGGAATTCCACCTTATATTTTACACGATATTCTTAATAGCAACACTTGGAGCACGGGAAGACCCCTATGGAAACTTTTTATTTACACGGGCAAACCCTCATATTTCATGGGCACGATGCTCTTTTCGATTCCTACGCAGCTGCATCATTTCACAAGTTATTTCTGAATGCACTCAATTCGCTAGAAAAATATCCTTCTCGGGTTTCAGATTTCATTTTCCAGTCTGGTCCGGCGCTTAAGCCATTGCAGAACTCGTGCATTTCCAGACAGCCTGCTCTGGTTTGTTTACCAGAACTCTGTACGTGTTATGATGACTCTCTGAGTACAACAAAAGCTCTCTGCAGCCTTGTTAAGGGAAAAACAGCGCTCTTAACCGACGATAGGCAATGCGATCGTATCGCCAATCCATTACCTTCACCGGATAAGAATACCCGCCTTGTTAGGCTTTGTGGAAAAGTTGTTTTCGGAACCGTCGAATCTACGAGACTATCAATCCTCCAGAGCTCTGTCAATGGCAGTGCTGTAACACTTCAAACGTTTCTTGCTGCTGCTGCGATATTCAGCCTTCAAAGCGCAGACTTCGAACACATATCAAGCTTGAAATTTTCAATTCCAATGACTTCAAGAAATCTGAATGAACCAACAGCACAAACGGGACTCTACCACAAGAACAACATTTCTTTTGACTTCCCTCTTAGTGACTACAGAACTAACCCTTTGAGTATTTTTGACGCCGGAGAAGCAACTCTTGAGGGCGCGACCTTGAACGATCAGACACTCACAAATAAACCGTTAGAGAAAGGATCTCGATTTGATGAACTTCTCTCCTTTGTGTCAGAGAGGTTGAGGAATGCTAGGAAAAAGCCTGATTTTTCATCTGATGCTAAGCAGGATCTGGCGCTCACAGGAAATGAAGATCTTATCCATCGAAAAAAAACGCGAAATCATGTCGTAGAAATCATTGACCTCACCGAAAACACTTTTTCAAAATCGGAGAAAGACCACTACTTTATCCAAGATGCATACGCTGCAAGAAGTAGAAAGAAAGATGTTTTTATGTCGATCCATTTCTGCCTGACATCTTCTGGTCTCACAGTAAGCATTCATTATCCAGAGGAAAACTCCTGTCTGGATGCTTTTGTAGAGCATTTCGAGTCATTAATAGAGCTATACCCGAAAATCGTATGATCGATAGAACTGATGATCTATAGATAATCTTAAACGCTGTAGAGTCTACAGATAATCTTAAACGCTGTAGAGTCTACTCAAGACTATGTATGTCGTAATCCTTTGGAACGTATGGATCTGTAAGACTACTGGAAGGTTTCCAAATTTGTACAGTATTATCTTCCTCAACGCTAGCCATAAGCCAAGGTAATTTGGTGTTGCACGAGAAATCATTGATGGCGCTTTTATGACCCGCATGCATCATTAGTAGTTCAGGCACTCCATCAGCAGCATCTTCTTGGGGCTGCTCGGCACCAATTTGAAATAGGTCCCACACAAGTACCCTGCGATCAGAGCCCGCTGAGCATAAAATACCATCCTTATGAGAAGCGAAGTCCAAACTTGTTACAGCATCTTGGTGGCCTGAAATGCTGTGAAGAGGTGTCGATGGCTTTCGTAGATCGTAGAGATAAACTAAAGAGTCTGTTCCGGCCGCTGCAAAAAGGTTAGCGGAATGCTTGCTGAAGGCCAAAGTATTAAACGCTTCGCTTTGCTTCAATGTGGCTATAGGATTATCCGAACGTTTATCGTGAAGCAGCAATGTTTTGTCTTCGGAGACAGATCCGAACAAATCTGGATTTGTTTCATGCCATTTCGCCTCGTTCACGATATCTGTGTGATTTTCATCCACTTTGATAGGTGTGCGCTTTGCGGAACGGATGTCCCAAAGGGCCACTGTTCCATCGTCTGAGCATGAAAGTAAATCGCCTGGCGATGCAACGCTAAAATTGAGCCCGTATCCATTCTCCTTATGAAACGAAAACTCACCTCTCAATGCATTTTCTTTATCCTGGGACCTATCATAGAGAAAAACTGTTCCTGAACCATTGATGGTAGCTATCAGATTACTGTCAAAAGGTGCATATCGCGCCCTAGTGACCTCTTCTCTATGTTCGAATTTCTGGGTGATTTTGATCTTGGATTTCACCGATTTCGATGAATTTTCACCACCACCATTGCCATCAGCATCCACATCAGCGTTGCCATTAAGAGTGCCATGTGCGCTACTACTATCTTCTATTTTCCTGTCATTTGAAGACCCACTCTGAAAAATTTCCTCAGGTAAATCCACAGTCGCTATTTTCAAGTAGTTCTGCTCTTCTCCGGATGTATGAGTCCCCACAATCAATTCCTGTTGCGCAGAGTTAGCTTCTTTATCTGGCAGCCATTGTATTGTGAGTGATGGCCATATAAGTTTGGTCTCACTGACAAAGTCGTACATCAAAGGGACGTTAGATTTCCACAAATCATACTCCTGGTCAGTTGAAAGCTCTTGATCGGGTTCTGCAGTAGTCATTGAGCTCAATTGAGAGGGATTGTTCAGGTAGTTTGACAGGTAGCTGGTCAAGTAACTGTATTCAACATCGAAGATGTAATTTATTTACAGGTGTCAGTATATGAAAAAGTGACGAGATCGACGGTGACAGCTTCGACATTTAGTAACACTGTTGCGCTCAACCAAGGCTTTTCCGATATTCTGTAGTGTGTTTGCACCGGCCAACTCAATATTTTCGTTTTGTAGAATGTATCTTGTTTCTTGAACTTAACCAACTTGTGTATGGAAAAAGTCAAGTATTGTTCAATTCACTGACACTTAGTCAAGTGTTGCTTGCCTTCGTTTTGCCCGTGCACTAGAATATCACAGGCATCTCTATCAATTATTAAAGTAACAAGCATTTCTTGTGTGAAGCCTGAACTCCTTTTTAGCCAGATTTCGCAAAATTACCTTCTTTTTGAGGTGAGCGCTGGATCTCTTTCAATCACATTTTCAACTCCACCCAGAGCTTCCAACTTATCTTCTTCAATTCTGACTTGTTCGCGTCTTTCCCACCAGCGATCCTGGCACAGCTCGAAAGAATGCCTCTTTAGGTGCTTGCCCTTGGCATCACGTTTGTTGGAAATAGCCCATTGCAAAAATTCAGCACCAGTCCGTATGTAGAACTCACGCAGCGATTCAAAGGCCTTGGGATGTGGGAGCCAGGGTCTGAGATCAGGTATCCCTGGCTCATCTCCTTCATCATCTTCCTCTCCCTCGTCTTCTTCGTCTTCCTCCTCGGCGACCAGCTTTCTGTCACCCGAGTCTTCCTCGTCATCATCGTCTTCATCATCGTCCCCATCTTCTTCGTCTTCGTTGTCTTCGCCATCCTCGTCTTCCATCGTAGCCTTCTCAACAGCCTCAAGATCTTCCCAAAATAACCTCACTCCATCAAGTTTATTCAGGTCGATAGAATAGAACGAGTCGATTCCGTAATCTTTCTCCCCATATTCCCAAGTACCTCCGAATATAAATAATAGGTCGTCCACCACCGCCGTGGTGGCATTGAAACGTGGATGAGGCAACTGAGTCAGAATAGTGTACTCCTTGGACTTGCTTTCGGCTTCTTCCTGTTCATCCATCCTGCGCAACTCCTTTTCGATCTCATCGTCGTAAGGATCCGCGCCGTCGTCGTTATCGGCGAGATTTGCCTTTTTCAAGATGTCATTGAGTATGTTTTCGAGTTCTTCATCTTTGTTTCGACTGCTTTTTGGCGCTGCAGTGACCCGCTTCTTCTGAGGCCTCATCTTCAGCGCATACCACCTGTTGGACTCGACCTGATAAGAAAAGAGATCGTTGAAAAATTCCGAGTTCAATCCTTCTTCAGTTTCCTCATAGTCGTAAACACCTCCAAACAAAATACCTCTGCCCTTGTGATGTACCATGGAGCAACCAACACGGGGTGATGGTTGAAAACCCTGCTTTTTGCGTCGTTCCCACCTGACGGCGCTGATGTCCGATTTCATGACAAGATACCAACAGTCCGAGAGAATTTTTCCCTTTTGCAATCCTCGTCCAGCTTTAACTTTACAGTAGCCTCCCCAGAGAACTGCACCGTCTTGCGTTGGGATGACGGAGTGACCGGAGCGAGCCTCCGGAATTGAGTGGCTAGGAGGAAATTCTATTTGCTTCCATTTGTAAGTGGTGATATCGAATAACCAGCAATCCTTCAAATATGAGGTGGAAGTTCCCAAGTCGCGGAAACCGCCATGCAAAATGAAATAGTTCTTCCAGACGGTCATACGGTGTCCAGAACGGGCGCTAGGCCCATTTTTCTGCTCGATCTTAGTCCATTCTTTGGTGTCACAGTCCAGGAGCCAAGTATCTGAATAATGGTAAAACGTATTCTGCTTTGGAGACGAAAACTCGCCTCCATGAAATAGGGCCACACCGCTTGGGTGTGCAGCAGCAGCAGCGGAAGATCTAGGCATTGGCGCATTTTTAGATCCGATTTTACGCCATTGAGCACTATCAAGCGAGTAAGTGAAAAGTTCATTGTAGAAAGTTGTGCTGGAAGTCGAAGGGTTGGTATGTTCACCACCAAAAAGAATCAATTCTCGTTTTCCATGCGTTGGGTTCGAAATCATAGATGAGTTGACACGTTGGCTTGGTCTTACCACGCTTGACACCACAATTTCCTGAAATTCCTCTTGCTCTTTGCGATACGCCGCTAGCACCTCATCGATATCTAAATCGTCGTCATCTTCAGAATTGAGTTTCTTGCTTCTCTTCTTGTCTTTACTTTCAGCTTTTTCCAAATTTTTCTTGTTCTTCTGTTCAGACCTGGCCTTTTTTGCCTCTTTGTCCTTCTTACTCTTTTTAGCCATCCTGAATATGATACTCAATGTCTTGAGAGGGTATAAATGTCGCTAAGAATCGGTAAAGAATCGGGCGATGAGCTCTTAACCAGTTGGTTCGTTGCATCATTCATCGAAGCTAATTAGCCATGTCGAGGTAATTGAAGGTTTCGTGAATGACGATATATAGTGCTTTGAGCAGCGACACTATATATTGGCACTCTGACACCGATTTCTATTCCCATTTTGGTTACTTTTGAATGTAGACTTGTTGCTATTAATTCATTTACAATCCCGCCATCGTTTTCGTAAGTTGCTGTGTGTTTGCACGTTTTACATATGAAGTTATCAGTTCGATGGGATAAATCCGTCATTGGTAATGAACTGGCTTCAAATGACTTGGAATGCTAAATTTTGGGACTCTGAGGAAGTATAGAGACTTCTTGTATCGCATTGACGAGGCTTGTGCTCATTGCTGTCCATGTAACAACTCTTATCAGTTTTCAAGAAATATGAGAGAAGAATAATTTTATGAGACATAGCAGTTGAAAATGACATGGATTAACGGCAACTTGAGACACACTTCAGTTGTGAAGTTCCACGATTATTGATAGACGTTCTCCCAGTTATGTCACATGTAGTTGAGAAGAGCAGTAGAAACCTATCATTTTAGTTCACCCTGTCGCTGATTTAGAGTCACATGACGGTTGATACTCTCGAGCACACATATCCTGGCGCCCTAGCTGTACTTACGACCAAATACCACAACGAAGTTTATGATTCAATCGTTTGATTCCTTCGTTCAATGATATAGGGTTTACGTCATCCTAATGTTATCACTCTATTCTCTCTGGCTATGTCGTCTCCAGGTCCAGTCAGACTATTTATAAGAAGCTTAAATTCTTGTGCTGAAAAGGCTACCTAGACTTTCTCCAGGCCTAGGCCATTATAAGTAGCTTAGTGAGATGTATCCTGTCTTGTATATGGATTATTTGAAGCAAATATTGAGCCAGGATCGGAGTGTGAAATGATGCATGCAAGTAAGAAGGGAAAAAGCTGAACAGAATAGCAGACAAACATCACACCTAGCAATTCTCAACAAGCTTGCCCACCATTGCAGCCAGTTCGTCAGCCTGTTCCCTTGAGGCAGCCTCTGCATAGACACGCACGGCATCCTCAGTTCCGCTGGCCCTAACAAACGACCTCGCATTGTCATATTTTGACACGAGTGCATCAATTTCCTGTTGCAGGTTAGCTGGACTTTCAAGCTGTCTTTCCGCATTCGTGGTTTTGAACAAGGTTCTATCTGGCACCACGACTTTGATTAGACGATTGGGTAGATCGGTGTATTCTTCATCCCATTTTTGAGGGGTCCATTGCAAAACCAACAAGACAGCCAATACAGCTAACATATCAGACAGAGCATCTCCCACCGTTTGGTTTATGAGCCTAGTAAAGACTGATAGCAGTTTCAAGGAGTTGTAGGACTCGGGAGATGATTGCGAGTCTGTCGCAAGCTTCGAGTTCAACAATTCCACAAATTTTGACGAGAAAACGACTGTACCGTGACCGTTGGCCTCGAAATAGATGCCGATATCAAACTTAACCGCCTCATGATGTAGATGTTTTACACCTGTAGATGTGCATTTGACAGATACACCTAAAACTTGTTCGAGGTAATTAGCGGAGCTTCCATTGGCGTATGCGGTTTGAACGACGCCCATTTCCACGTCTTTTTGCAATCCGCTGCTGCGGAGAAGCTGCTGGAAAAACTTGGCAAATAAAGTAGCCATTTTATCACCGTCCAGTAATTTAAACTGACCTTGAGGATCGTTGTAATAGAACACTATTCTGTCAGCATCACCGTCAAACGAGCAATTGATGCGTCTTGCATTGAAAGTTTCGCCAACGGCGATACCATGTGGAAGTTTCTGGTTTGTCTTTACGAAGTCCGCGCCGCAACAATAGTTGAGCGCGGCATAATTTTGCCAATCGGCATTTGAAACTTCATATGCATTTTTGAAAACTTGGCGTTGCGAAAGCATGGCACTTATCTTTGGACCGCCAATCCCGTTAGCCGCATCGATCTTCAATTCGAAAGGCAGCGCTTCAATTCCACTGATGGTTGTAATTTCATCCCAAGCTGACAAAAACTCATTGTAGTATAGCTTTTCATCTTTTTCCACATTTTGAGGAAACTCATTCGTTTTGCTTGTCAAAAAATGCAATTGTGGGGTGGTCAGAATGCCATAATCTCTAATTCTCAAAGTAGGAAAGGCCTGTACACCAGCTTCAAACGCTTCCAATAAACGGGGGCCCGATTCCCGCGAATCACGGGCCACTGCGATCCCACCTGAACGGTTTGTGTCAATTTTCAGTGTTTTTACCAGTTCTTCCAAGTTTGTTGCAAAACTAGCATAACTTTCTGAAGCACAATTGGCAAGTTGCGTAGCATGTTTTTCCCAGCTCTGTTCTAGCATTTCGCCTCTAGGCTCCACAATTTTCACACCATTGTCTTCTGGTGGGTTATGAGACGCAGTTATCATCACCCCAACTGTTTGTCCGCTAAGATGGAGCGATCTGAGCCCTGCTAAGACGCCAGTGGTGAACATCACAGTGTCTAGAATATCCGCCTTGTAGCGAAATCCAGCTGTACCGTAACTGTATTTAAACCCATGTTTGCAGTGTTTTTCATAAAGAGCTTTAAGAGTCTCACCGTCGAGCATTGTTGCGTTACAGGATTGATCAATGGCACACTTCAAATTCAAGTTTCCGAGATTTCAGGTACTTCCAAGAATTTTGACTACTTTTTATATGTTTCCCATGAACGGTATATATTAAGTTCGAATACCTACAGAAATAGACTATCACAATAATTTTAGGTCAAAAGTTCATCCTATTTTACTCAAACCGGCTCAAATAGCGCTGGATTCATATTCATGGTCTTGTAAATGGCACCTCCAACTCCAGTTTTCGGCAGAGAAGAGCTTGCACCGGTAAGAAACAGAATCGTGGAACCTTGTCAGTTGAAGTCTTTGATCCAACATGAATGCGAGTACGATGGGCTGAAATACGTGTGTTTGCCTTTCAAAAGAGTTTTCCAAGAGTGTGTTGTGGGTGCACAGCGTCGGAAGACTCGATTCGAGGTCACAACGGAGCTCACAAATGGTGCCGTTGATGTTACCGTTGAGAGGTTTTGGTCTATGGGGAAAGGGTCTTAGAAGGAAGAAAGAGGGATAGTGGGATGTGTGGGAAATGAAGCAATGGAGGCAGATATCAGCATTTTTTTGCAGGGACCAAGAGATTACTAAAGTCTGATGGGAAAATGAGACCGAGATGAAGATGACCTAGACTTCAGAAGGTCTGAAAGAGAACAAAATTGAGACGATCATGTGGCTTGGCTTTTCACCTACCGGCTTTTCAGTAGTTTGTGCTCGAAAACAGAGTCGAGAAGTGAGTATTGGTCATTGAAGCGGCTGTGTCAAAAGTGCCCCAGGGCCAACTTCAATTATCGACTGGGAAGGACTACTTTACTGATGGGAAGAAAAAGGTACAGACGCTCATGAGATGTCACCCAATTGACTAGCTACCAAAACGTATCACAAGACGTGCCCAATTTCCACGTTTTACTGAACAGTACCACAAATACGAACGTATTGTTTGTTCTATAGACTATACACGTCTCTCATGAATCCGATACACTCTCTATAGCCTTATGAAGCATGGGCCAGATCTATTCCCTTCCGCCTCGTGACTTTCGAAGTGTACTCGCGCCCGTACTCGGGATATCCTTTCATAAATGTAAACAAAAGATTTGTGACACAAAAACAAGACTATCGACTATAAAAGCTCGGTGCTCCAGCGATCAGGAAGGTTCCCAGGTCCTTGACACATTTGACATTTGTGTTGGTTTTGTCCGGCGTGTCAACAGCTTATTGAGAACCCTCAATTGGAGTATGACACCCTAATAGTTTTAGTGTAGTTAGACATAAAGAACTGAGTGTTGGCGGCTAAGGCCCAGTAAAATAGCGATATTAGTTTTTACGTGTGTAAGTGTTTAAAGTATCGATCATCATCACGGCTTGGAGTCGCTAAAGCGCTTTTGTGTTGCTGCCGATAACTTCCACGCAACGTCCCTGCTAGAGCAGTGTTAAGACAAACACCGCCCATCCTTTGTATGCTAAAGGTACATGACCTGATTTACAACTAGGGCTTTCTAACTCAATGTAACGGCATCATTGTACATGCATATGGCTTTCCCCATAGGTCCCCATAGGATATCTATATCACAAATCACACTCACTCATGGATGGGACTTGAGAGAGAAAACCGACCAGCCAAGGGTTTCCGATTCAAGCGCCGTTGAATAGTGGAATTGACCCTTAGTAACTGTATATCGTTCAAAGCCCTCGTCGCTTGCCGATCTGTCCTCTGGGTATGCAATTCCCCAGCTTAATCCGTGTTCGGGTCCGAATTTCAATCCATCGCACATGATACGTTTCGAGATCAGCAGCATCGAAAATAAGAGATATATATCCCAGCGTTCGCGCCAAATAGGTCCCCACTCTACAGTTTCGCAACTCTGTGATATCAAAAACCGTCGGCTTTCGACTCAGCATTTCATAGCCATGTTCAAAGTAACGTCCAAAGGTGCAAGCAAGACACTTTCTCAGGGCAAGGCCTCTGCCAGACTCTTGTCTGCCTCTGCCGTGACACGCACCAACAACTTCCGTGTGGAAACCGATGCATTCGGTGAGATTCGTGTTCCCAGCGACAAATACTGGGGTGCCCAAACGCAACGTTCTCTGGAGAACTTCAAAATTGGTGGTGTACGTGAACGCATGCCCGAGCCTGTGGTTAGAGCCTTTGGTATCCTTAAGAAGTCTGCGGCTATCGTCAACGAATCTATTGGCACGCTCGACCCTCAAGTCTCGAAGGTTATTCAACAGGCTGCGGATGAGGTTATCAGTGGAAAGCTTGTTGACCATTTCCCATTGGTGGTATTCCAGACCGGATCAGGTACCCAGAGTAACATGAACGCTAACGAAGTCATTTCCAACAGGGCCATTGAGATTGTGGGTGGCGAGAAAGGTCCTAAATCTATCCATCCAAACAACCACTGTAACCAAGCTCAGTCCTCAAATGACACTTTCCCCTCTGTTATGCACATCGCCGCTGTCACCGAGATCACCGGCCATCTTCTACCTGAATTGACAGCCTTGAGAGATTCTTTTGCCCGCAAGTCTGAAGAATTCGATAGCATTGTCAAGATTGGTAGAACTCATTTGCAAGATGCTACCCCTTTAACCCTGGGACAAGAGTTTAGCGGATACACTCAACAGTTGACCAACGGTATTACCCGTGTCGAACAGTCTCTACACCATTTGAAATACTTAGCCCAAGGTGGTACCGCTGTGGGTACCGGCTTGAATACCAAGATTGGTTTCGCTGAAAAGGTCGCCGAACAGGTCAGCAAGGAGACCGGTATTGACTTCAAGACAGCTCCTAACAAGTTCGAAGCCCTAGCTGCACACGATGCCGTCGTCGAATGCTCAGGTGCTTTGAACACTCTAGCCTGCTCCTTATTCAAGATTGCCAACGATATTCGTTATCTAGGATCTGGTCCTCGTTGTGGTTACGGCGAGTTGTCGCTACCTGAAAACGAACCTGGCTCTTCGATCATGCCTGGTAAGGTAAACCCTACCCAAAATGAGGCCTTGACTCAGGTTTGTGTTCAGGTTATGGGTAACAACACTGCCATCACTTTTGCAGGTGCCTCGGGTCAATTCGAACTCAACGTCTTTAAACCGGTCATGATTTCCAACCTTTTGAGCTCTATCAGACTACTAGGTGACGGCTGCAACTCTTTCAGAATTCACTGTGTGGACGGCATTGTTGCCAACAAAGAAAAGATTGGCAAGCTACTAAACGAATCGTTGATGTTGGTGACCGCTTTGAACCCAAAGATCGGCTATGACGCTGCTTCCAAGGTTGCCAAAAACGCTCACAAGAAGGGTATCACTCTAAAAGAGTCTGCTTTGGAGCTGAAAGTCTTGTCCAGTGCCGAATTCGACGAATGGGTCGTTCCTGAGAACATGATCGGACCTAAATAAGTTCCGAGTCCATTTGGAGATGCTTTGAATAACACATTTACTTCTTTATGCCATCCTTCCTCGAGCATAATATTCCTATTTAAACAAACAATTCCTGTGTTCTACTAAGATCAATAGTTCCCCGCTGGCTAAAGACCGTGGGTGTTTCTCATTGTTCGACTTCTTCGTCGCTCGTTACTCAGGGCTCAGTTCGTTCATGATTCGTTTATTCGTTCCTGCACTGCAGGCCACCGAACGATGCTCGCGAAAGATCAAATGCGTTGTTAAGTAACATCAAGAGAAGACCAATGAATTACAGATACTTTTACTGCCGCTGTTTGATTCCAATAAGCAGACACGGAGACCTGTAGTGCATCATGGAAGAAAAAGATCTCAATCTGCTGCAAGAGATGCAGGAGCGAGGGCATATGCGGAAATTAGGCCATTTGGAGAACTACTTTGCAGCCTGTCAGCGCCAAGACCTGTACACAAACTTCAGCATGTTTTGTGAGGTAACGGCTTCCTTTTCTCGCAAAGAGTTATCTTCTGCTGTTAGAGCAGTTTGTCTGGACAATCCGATTTTGTTACACACGGTGATTCCCAGAAACGAGGAAGACCACAGTTTGAAATATTACATTAGTGATGAACATATTTCTAAACCAGTGGCCTCGCATGAATATATGCGACTATTGCAAAAGGTTGACATGTCCGATATTTTGATGAACGAGCAGCCTGAATACGCCAGTACCGTGAAGGAAATTCTCGAATTGTTCGAGACCCAATCGCACAGATATACCAGTGAAATCTTCGATGTGGGATCAACTGTAAGGATACCTTACGGAGACGCTTCTAAGCCCAATTGGAGACTATTGTGTTTACCAGGGACATCAAAGGACTCATTTTCGAATGTACTGTTTTTCTCCAACCATTGCTCAAGCGATGCTAGCTCTGCCGCCAATTTTTTCAAAGACGTGTGTTTCCACCTCAGCAACCCGCGCGTTCATTCTGCTCCCGACGATGTTATTTTTGACTACGTCACTGATTACAAGGGCATAGGTAAACTACCTGTCCCAATTGACGACCGTGTCAACTATAAACCACCCTTGACGTATCTTCCTCGTTTGATAGGCACAGGTATTGTTCGTAAGTACCTCAGCTACCACTCGAAAGGGGCTGTAGTCTCGCGCGTCACAAAGCCCGATGCGGGCAATCGTGTGCACTCTTACATCCTCAATTTCACGCCAGCACAGGTCCAACAGATACGAGAAAAAATCAAGGCCCACGATTTCAACTGTACCATCACGCCTTTTCTACAAACCTGCTGGCTTGTATCCATGTACAAGTACGGCAAAATATTCTCGAACTCGCTATGGGAATGGTTCATCGACATGGTGGTGCCTATGCACACTTCCCAATTACTTCCTGATGACCCAGAACTTAGGGCTATGTACCGCTACGGAAGTAACATTGGCGGATCTCGCTACAATCTTCTCGTCTCTTCTTTGAATGTAAGAGACGACAGGAATGCCTTTTGGTCATTAGTCAAATACTATAGCGGGGTCTTCCACAATGCCAAAGTTAACAATGACTATCTCTATCCACTGGGTGCATTGATGCTTGAATCGGTGTGTGGAAAAACCAACGTGGATAAGTTGGTGGCCGATGATTTGATCGGACTTCCCCGTGAAGGTGTTGTGTTGAGCAACATTGGCTTTGTGAAACCAGATCCAGAGATGCAGCGGTTCAGGATTAATGACTTATACTTCGCACAGACTTTAGGGAGTTTAAGACATAGCTTCACCTTGAGCGCTTGCACTACAACTAATGGCGGAATGAACTTGGTTATGTGCGGGGCGTTGGGCACCGTACAGAACAAGCAGGACTGGATCGAACTGTGCGAACTGTTCAAGGATAACGTCTTGACGTACTAGGCAGATCAAAGCTCAAGGCTTGGTTTGATTTACGTAACCATTGATACTATTCTTTTTGGCCATTCAAGAGTTTCTTATGTGAAGAAGCCCAGGTCTGAAGCCGCTACCTATACATGTAGCTACTGAAAGCATTAATTGAATACAGGAAGTAATTTTGAGTGAACCTCATAGCACAACACATGGAAAAAGGCAACAGGAGTAAAGCTTATTCATTCAAGTTCTTGTAACCATATGTCAAAGCACCTCTGCTCTCAAAGTGGTCTATCAACTTCCGCCATAATGCGCCTTTCAAAGTTAGAGTCCTTTTATTTCCGACAATAAATAGGCCGTATCGAGCTCGAGTCAGTGCGACGTTCAATCTTCTCTTATCTGCGATAAACCCAATGGCACCGTAGTTATTGCTTCTTACGCATGAGAGGATTATGAAGTCGTTTTCATGACCCTGGTAGGAATCCACCGTCGCGATCACCATTCCATTGACGCTGTTCGTGATAGCTTGTGGTTCAATGCCGCCTTCTCCACTTTCGTTCATCATCTTTCTCAGAGTCGACGAGCGTTTCTGCTCAGGCTGGAAGAGGTCCATTGCCATTTTCATGATCAAATCTCTTTGAGCGGAATAAGTAGTTATCACACCAATCTGACCAGGCAGAACGCCCTTGGTTGAAATCAAGTCTTGAACAATCTTTAATACAATTTCCGCCTCGCCTAGATTCCGATAGGTGTGTCTAGATTGGCGGTCTGTGCCAATTGAAACTACTGTTTCCTTCGCATTTTCAAGATGGTGGAACGATATGACAGGCAATGGCGTCGGCCATTCTCTGTCTTCGGAACTGATGCCATCTTTTAAAGAGCCGTGATAAAACGTTCTTGCCGGAAATTCAGAGATCAATGGATGCATCCTGTACTGAGTATGCAACATTACTGGATTACAATTCTTATCAGCGAGCAATTTTTCAAATAACGACACTTGCTTTAAACCATTTCTGGAGAAACAGGACAGCTGCTTCTCA
Organism: Lachancea lanzarotensis; assembly: GCF_000938715.1. Classification (NCBI taxonomy): domain Eukaryota; kingdom Fungi; phylum Ascomycota; class Saccharomycetes; order Saccharomycetales; family Saccharomycetaceae; genus Lachancea; species Lachancea lanzarotensis. The sequence continues at coordinate 89,300 of NW_019212886.1, forward strand.
TCTCCCAGGAAAACTAACTTTTCGACATGAGGAAGTGATATCGGCACCAGAGAAGAAAGCTCTGTTGCCTGTGTACACTCATCCATGATCACCGTTTCGAATTCGTAAGTACCCTCGTATACCAAACATCCAGACGCTATATTAGTTGTGAGCACAACTTTAGCTTTACTCAATATTTTGAACTTCAACTTTGCTTGGGCTTCCAATAGCTTGTGATAATCGTCCGCTGCAATTGCCTCATATTTTCTCTCTTGCAACAGTTTTTTAACGTTCTGCAAATTTGGGGGTAACAGTGGAAACATTATGTTGTGTAAGCAAGCACCTCCCAAGCTGTCGTCGGGCGGATATGAGGGCTCTTTGGCAGTGGATGTAACTCTCAGTAAACTTGGCCCATTACAAATGCCTGATAACCTCTCATACAGATTGTCAACTGCAATGTTGGATTCCGCCACGCATAGTATTGGCCAGCCTTCATTGCGTTCGAGTAGCTCTTTGACAATGTCGGCTATGACCGCCGTTTTCCCGGTACCTGGAGGCCCTCGAACCAAGGTGACCTTCTCCTTCAAAGCAGAGCTCACAGCACGATGTTGAGAATCGTTGAGTCTCTCGCTTATGTTGAGGTTTTCATTGCTGTAGTCACTAGCTACATTAGGTGGGATACGTCCTAACGCAACCCCAAGAAATTGAGAGCGCTCAATTCTCTCTAAAGCCCCCAGCATCCGAGTCTCTTGTCCATCTATGGGCAGTATTTCAATTTTGGCTTTTTGCCAATCGATCGGTAAGCTAGCCTGATTGAAGTTGTGAAGCTTCAAGCATAATTCGAACCGCTCTTTGGAATTGTCCATTGACATGACATAAAGGAACCAGCGACCTTGGCCACTTTTTGAAGATAGAAGAAAAGATTGACCGCTGGAAAATGGGGCAAATGGTGGTCTGAGCAGAAAGTTGGGATGCTTCAATTCCTCGCTGTTTCGGCTAATTTTGACTTCGCAAGCTCTTCCTTTACTATCCGCTAGAGAGCTGATTTGAAAATCGGTCATTGGCTGAACTTCTTGATGCAAGGCTTCTGCCATCTCGGCTAGCAGGTGACGTCTGTGAGAGTCCAGGCTTGGGAAAGTCTTCAGAGCTGATCGGGGTTCACCCGAGGCAACAGGCGGACTCTTAGTTTGCTTGGACAGACCTATGTGTGACAACTTCAACAGACTGTCCCCCTCCTTCTTATGCTCCTTCTTACTAGCCCTTTTCTCTTCTTGCGTCTTTTTACCTGTCTGTTTCGAACGATTTTCTGCCGTCGCCGTAATTTTCATTACTTCAATGAGGTCTACGAGCTCCGCATCTTGTTGACCGGTGCAACCTTTGTACTTGCCCTGCAGAGTCGCAATGTTGTCAACGCATACTTCGGAAATCGATGGGTCATACAGTGTACGTGATGAAGTGTTTTGGCCGCTTTTACCTGACGATGCAACAGAAGGGCCACAATCAACAACATAGGCATCGTTCCTAACGCCTAATGCGTTTAATGAGTCGACGGCCAACCGTTCGATTTGCAGTTCCAAACTCTCAGCTGTCCCTGATGCCGTCAACCATGAACTATTCGCTAGTAGATTGTTGAGCTCAGGATATTCGGGAAAGGTAACGACAGGATCTCTTTCTTCGCGTTCACGGTAGTAGTTGCCATCAGACATATCGTTACTACGACGAAGCCCATCTGTTGACTAACCGGCTTTCCCATTTTTCACAATGGCCTTTTATATACCAACGCCAATGCATCGTAACGCTTTCGAAGCACCGCCAGTCAGAATACAAAAACGGGATTATCGTCCGCAAGAGACGCGATACCTTCCTTTGTTCTGAGTTCTCGTTTTTTTTCCTTTCGGCATGGCGACGTGAAACTACTTGTTGCCACATGGATTCCTGAAAATGTTTCGCATCGGGATAGTCATTCTAGGTAACAAACGGTTGAGCGCATGTTACTCTCAGAGGCGCTCTGTTCGGCGAGATCTGTGCTTGAAAAATTCAGCTTTCGCACAGGGAAAGAAGTTACTTCTAATACGTCAACATTTTAGTTTCATAGAAAAACGGAATTACTGGCGAAGTGAGTTACAGGCAGTACCATTTTTACGTTAATGCGAAAATAGTGTAACGCAGTTGCATATAGAGAACCCACGTACCATCGAAACCGCCATATTGTTCTGCAATTTCAAGGTGTACTTCTCTTTTTTTTATTGTAGCAACCGAGACGTTTCTTAAATTCACGACAACAACGGCAACGTGAGTTTATAGGAACCGAAGTGGCCGACGCGACAACAAAAATAATGGCCAAAATTTATTTTGTTAGTGGAAACTGAAGATCATTGCTGGCACTGGCATAAGCGACAGCCGATCGTTGATAAGGGCTGAAAAACTTGGATTCCTCTTCTGTTACTACCAGCAGCTAGCGATGCACTATGTTTTGAAAGTAGGTGGTACCGAAAATCTTTTTGATTCGTTTCAGTACACTTGTGCATGTTCATTAGCCTCACTTGGTGGGTCCAAGTACCATGCCAAACAAATTTACGAATGCTTCAGTTCACCTCAAAGTCACAATGTTTGAAGTGAATGAAGGTTCGTGGGTTCTATACTCACAAGTAGCGAGTTCCATTGCACAATCCTGGGTGTGGGCAAAGAGCTTATTTAGCGCCGATATCCATTCATCATGATTAAAATGGGCCTAAACAACGAGATCTCTGTAAAACACCACGCTGGAAACTTAAGCTGAGGAGCGCTAATGTGGGGTAAAAACAGCACACTGCAATTTGGTTCAAATCAAGATAGAAAAGAATGGTCTGCTTTTCCTTTTTGACACTAGAAAGCCGGATGAATGCTGTACATCCAGTAACGGAACAACGAGTTGTCGAGTATTTTTAGCCACTACTTCAACAATTCATCGGTACAGCCGGTGTTCTCCATCACTGTCCATCTTGACGGGCGGATGCCATGCCATTCATGGTTTAAAAACACCCTTTTTGAATGTTGCAACAAGGTCAAAGTGAACAAAATGCACTACCGCTCTTTAAGAAAAAGGGAGGAAGCCATGCTAGAATGTAGCAAAGTATTTTCACGCCGCTTGTTAGTTTTTGCACGCGGGAAGGTTTGTTCGAAATCGAGTTTTAGCATTCCGTGAGCTTAAGTAAAATCAGAAGCTTCAAGGCGCACATTTTAAAAAAAAATCCCCGATGAATGCCTAACCTCTTCGAGCACTGTTGTAAGTTGCACACTTACCCCCCCC